>NC_053022.1:217588145-217750896 GCF_003073215.2 Triticum urartu | reverse complement strand
CTAAAAAACAACATCCGAGCACAAAAAAATCGCATCTGACGTGAACACGAACGAACAAAGAAAGCTCGTCCGTCGAAGCCCTCGATTTGCAAGCACTCTAGTAGATTTTCATGTAAATTAGAAAGAATAAAGGTAAAATGAGATGCAGAGACAAACTAAATCATCCCACAACACCCGATTCCACATAGAAAATGTGGGGGGAACACCAGAAAATGAAGCAGTTCTCCCGTGAAGCATTGCAGTTCCCAACGTAAAGACGATGTAGTTCTCTTCTGTTGAGCATGCAGTGCGGAAGTGTTGTCAGAATAACTATATATATACAACACTCGGTTCACAGAGAAGAACGAGGAGATGACTTGAGAGACATCCCAATCCAAAAGTCGACAAGTTTTTACCTTCCATATGAGTTGTTTCGTCTTTGGCCTTCTGCAAGTTCTGCTTGGCCAACTCCAAGTCAAGATTGAGTTGTATCTGCTTCCTCTCGAATTCAGCAAATTGGGAGATAAGCTCACAGGATTTCTGTAGTAAGTAAAAAGATATATCAGTGGATAGAATCAAAGATTATTCGCTTCCGAGTGAAAAGAATTCTAAGACTACTGCAGAATCAAACATTCAACAGTAGTCTCGGGGACTACACCCAGTGGGTGCACTTAGCATGCCCCCACTGGTCCAGGTTCCACTCGACACGGTCCGTCCAGACTGAGTGGAAGAAAAAAAAGAGATTAGAAAAAGAAATGGTTATTCTCAGACCACAACCGACTGCCCGCAGTCGACCGCGGTCTCGAGGACTACACCCAGTGGGTGCACTCAGCGTGCCCCCACTGGTTCAGGTTCCACTCGACAGGGTCCGCCTAGACCGAGTGGAAGAACTGAAGAACAAGATATTTTTTATCAAGACCCCTGCCGAATCACACATTCGACGGTGGCCTTGGGGATTACACCCAGTGGGTGCACTCTGCGTGCCCCCACTAGTCCAAAGATACAATCAACACAACTTAGTCGATTCAATTGGAAAAACTACTCATCATAAATTGAAACACCCAGTGGGTGTACAGATGCGAAGTGCAGACTGACAAATGGATGCACAATGAAAGTTTCCAGGTAGCATATATATCCTAACAGAACAAGCGTCAAGCTAGGAGATCAGTCGGAAACCAACTAACCTGGACATTGGCTTGGAGGGTTGCACTGGCATCATGGGCAGCTTGGCTGGTTTCATGCACCGTCTTCATCCGCTCCATCATCAGGCCTGCTTAGCATATAGCTTCCTTAGCAGCGCTTGCCTGGTCCTCCGAAATGTGATGGGTGACAAACAACGGAGACGGGGGAACAGTCACAGCAGCTTGAGGATCCGAGGCGTGGTGTTGTACAGACAAAACAGGGACTTGTGCAGTCGATGATGAAGGGCGTTCACTCGACACTGGAACGGCAAAAGTAACAAAAGCCCGGTTGAAGTCTCCGGACTGCTGAATCACTGGTTCCGTCGCTGGGGTCGACTATGATGTCTTGCTAATTGGTGCCTTCCTGCTAGAAGTCCTGCCCCTCCTCCCTATGGGTCTCTGTGGCACATCTTCGTCGTCATCTGGGAGTTCAATAACATTGGGTGGAGCTGCAAAGCAATCAATTGCAAGAGTTCAGTTGCCCGTCAAAAGTGGCTGATAAAGTAAAGACAAGATGTCAAGAATTATACCTGCGTTGGAGGTGACTGCGTCTTCCATCTCCTCGTCATCATCATCTTGGTAAATAGAAGTCCCAGAGGTAGCAACACTACAAATTTCAGAATTCACTCGGTCAAGACAGGAAAGTGAGTCGACCGACGATCGAGTCATGCAAAAAGTAAGAGGTCGAACACAATAATTACCCAGAAGCGATGGGGACGGCCACTTTAATCTTGGGCAAGGCCTTCCGGGGCTTTGACGGCGCGACTTTGGGTTTGTCTGGTCGGAGGAGAAGATGTTCAGAGCTTTCTCAGTCAGCACAGGAGAAGATGTTCGAGTGCGCTTTGAGGTCTGTCTGGTCGGAGGAGTCACTTTGCCACGAACACTTGATGGGTCCTGCCTCTGCTTGGAGCGTCTTTCCGTGTGAGGTGGAGAGTGGACCTCCTCACCACTGCTCGAGTCTTCACTCTTCTTGTCTCTACCTCCGTCAGAATGTTAGTCGCCACTGTCACCCCTGCTCGCCTCTCCCTCCTGTTCCTGCTCTCCGTTGGGCATCGAATACATCTCAGTGTAGATCTGCAAGGCACAGAGTCGAGTGGATATCAATCGCTTTCGAGAACAAATACATGTCGGAACAAAGGACACTCAGAAGAAAAGAGTCAGACCTTGTCGGGTTCGTTGGTGCTGTCGAGTGGAGGAATCCTCCTAGACCCGCTGGGGTTGTCCTTGTTGCTAGTGATGCCCTTCAACCACTATGCCACCGTCTCCTCGTCAACTTCCTCCGGGTGGATCCGAGTGCTATCATCGATACCCGAGTACATCCACATTGGATGATCATGGGCTTGGAGTGATTGGATGCATTGGCTAAGAAACACCTCTAACAAGTCCTTGCCAGTCACGCCGTCGCGGACAAGTTGGACTACTCGCTCAACCAACATATTCACCTCCACTTTCGCAGCTGGAGTCACTTTCAAGGGAGAAGGCTTCTCAACTCGCTCTATGAAAAACAGGGGAAGACCAGTCGACTGACAAGGGGTCGGTTGGTCCTTATAGTAGAACCAGGTCGACTGCCACCCTCTGACTAAATTGGGAAGAATCGTAGCAGGGAAAGTACTTTTACTCCTCATCTGGATCCCTAAACCTCCACACATCTGGATCACATGTGTCCTCTCATCACTCGGATTAGCCTTTTTTAAAGACTAAGAACGATAAGTGAAAATGTGTTTGAAGAGACCTAGTGCGGTCGACAGCCCAGAAAGTTCTCACACATGGACACGTATGCAGCAAGGTATGTGATGGTGTTGGGAGAAAAGTGATGAAGTTGGGCTCCAAAAAAGTTCAGAAAACCCCGGAAGAAAGGATGGGGTGGCAAAGAGAAACCACGGTCGACGTGGGTCGCGAGAAGGACGCACTCACCCTCCTACGGCCGCGGCTCGGTCTTGTCCTCCGGAAGCTGCCAAGAATCATGGGGAATCAATCTCCCCTTAACCAAATCCTCCAGATCTTCCTGCTAGATCATTGACCGGATCCAGTGGCGCTGGCTCTAGCCGGACCGAAGGCCAATTCTCGATGACCCTCCCTGGCTCGTCTTCTTCTCCTTCGCCTTTGTCGTCGCCTTCTTCGCGTGCTCCAGAGCTGCCGTCTTGTCCTTCCCCATCGCGGCGGGTTGAGCTCGGGCTGGGCGGCGGTACCGAGGGGGAGACGGATGAAGTGGAGAAGCAGAGGAAGAAGGAAGAAAATGGGACGCGCTGTGCAAAGACACCGGCCCGGACGCCTTATATGGTCCTATTCCCTGAGTGACTGACTTGTGGGCGTAGGCAAACCTGTCAAATCCCGCAATAGTCGTGCGCTCGATACGTGGCAAAAAAGGCGGCGCGAGATTTGGGTCGCCCCTGCGTAATGCGCCCCGCTTACTATGGATCTCTCCGTCCCGCGCGCTTCCCCAAATTTAGAATCCCGTGAGATCCGAGAATGGCAGCGCAGTCGATCGCGCAAAAGATTTTATGCCTCATCAGCATTCAAAGCTGATCAGCAAAGTTCACACGACAACCTCTGAATGGCTCAAGGCGACTGAAAATGAAGTCGAATTTTTCGCATGGCTCGCCAATCCAAGTAAAATGCTTCCTAAGCACGAAAATTGGGTCGGAACCATCTTCAACTTCACCTCCACTCAGACCCAGAACCATTCGGGGGCTAATGACGACGACATGTACCTAGGGTAGGGCAACAGACCTGATCTAAGTGCCCTTCCCAAGGACACTGCCCTACAGTAAAATACATTCAAAGGGCTGCAAATTCTACCGACTGAAATCACCTCAGGATGCAACTCACTCGACCATGGGTTCCACTCGAACAACCCAATTCTATTCGACCAAGAATATAATCATTCGACCACATCAGAAACCACTCAGAGTACATATGATCTAAGGTCACTCTGGATGCCAATGGTCAGGCGTTCACTCCGTGGTCTTAATGATCATTTATATGACTTTAATACTGACGTTAACAGTAACATCCCCTCTTTATGTACATTGAACCTTATGTAACGGGGGATGGTCGGGGTTCTGGCGCACTCTATATAAGGCTCCCACCTCCTCTGGGACAAGGGTTCGCACCCCCTATAACTTCACGCATAATCCAATCGACCGGCGTCCGGGCACCGAGACATAGGGCTGTTACTTCTTCTGAGAAGGGCCTGAACTTATAAATCTTGCATGCACAACTTCACCATAGCTAGGATCTTGCCTCCTCATACCTACCCCTCATTCTACTATCAGACTTAGAACCACGACAGCTTGTCCTTGGCAAGGAAATGGCGGTGTCCAATGTAGATCTTGCTAAGTATTGCGTATGACAGCGGATTCCTGTCACAGCTAACACATGCATTGTAACCATGTGTCGCTCGCCCTGACATAGTGCCCAAAGCTGGATAATCATGGATGCACCAAATTATAATAGCACGTAGAAAGAAATCAACTGCTGGGCTGCTATATAGGTCTCGAGTGAGAACACCCCTCCATAGCTGTTGAAGTTCCTCCACAAGAGGCTCCATGAATAAATCAAAATCCTTTTCAGGACTTTTGTAACCTGGGATGAGCAAGGCCATCATGTAGTTTGATTCTTTGGTGCAGACATTTGGAGGCATGTTGTAAGGGATAACAAGCACTGGCCACATGCTATATGTGGCGCTCTGGTGGCCAAATGGGGTAAATCCATCTGAAGCTAAGCCAAGTCTAATGTTTCTCGGGTCAATAGCAAACTTTTTGTGTTTCTGATTGAAGCTTTTCCACTCACTACCATGTGATGGATGGCTCATTACATTCTGACCTCTGTACTCTTGGTTCCTATAATGTCAGAGTACATCCTCTCTTGTTTCAGCATCATGAAACAACCTCTGCAATCTTGATGTAATTGGAAAATGTCTCGGAACTTTATGAGGAATCCTCTTGACAGCATCGCCATCTTTCCATCTTGATGATTTGCATTTAGGGCATTCACTTAAGTTGGCATAATCCTTCCAGAACAGAACACAATTATTCTTACAAACATGGATCATATCATATCCAATTCCAACTGCATGAAGGAAATTCTTCATTTTACTGTAGGTGTGTGGCAGCTCAGACGCATCTAGGAAAGCTTAGGGGAAAGCAGCCAACATAGCATCAAATGAATTGTTGGTTATCCGCTCAGATGTCTTCACCTGAAGAAAGGTGACCATAGCTGAGAATACTGACATCTTATTTCCTAGGGTGACAACCACATTTTATTGTTCCAACATGTGGGCCCACCGTTTTTCTTCTGCAGGTGGAAGTTCACAAAATGAACGAGCATTTCATAGCATTGTTTCAATGTTGGTCAAACTCAGTGGCTCCACCACCGCCTCCTCCTCTTCCACCTGAGCATCAGGCATATCAAGATGGTGATCTGCTACTTCCACGTAGTCAGTAACATTGCTTTCACACGTTCACCATGATGAACCGACCTAGTATATGTGACCGACATCTCATGCAAGTGTAGATGATTTTGCACCGTTGACTGGGGTCTTGTAACTGAATTCATACAACTGCTACACGGGCAGAGCACATCTGATTTCGGACCACCATACTCAACTCTGATAAAGTTCATGAAGTTTTCAACCCCCTCGGCATATTCAGCAGAGAATCTTCAAGCAGAAGTTATCCAAGTCATGTCCATCTGTTAGACATACAAATTAGTTCTTCTACTAGATATTACAGGAAAAACATATATGCTTTTTTATGAAGTCCAGAAAAAATACCTAGGTCGATGTCTAAAGCTATGGCAAGATATTAGGACAAGAAGATCTAAGCAACAAAATATATTTAAATCTAATTCAGCAAACAGATTTGAGTGCTAAATTACAGCAGGTTGTTTTAGTAGTCAATGAGGCCGAGCACACAGCCATCGAACTATCTAAGGCCATCGTAGCAACAAAGATCCAGTATAAAATGGTGTAGGGCTATTTCACCTAATAGATTGGCTACTAGACCATGGCAATCTACGTCACAATAAATATATGGCAGAATATTTTAGCAACTAATTGGGCTTGGCATGCCATCTCAGCTAAGCAGATTGAGTGCAGAACAGGGCAAGGAAGCTTCTTAAGCAGAGCATATTGACTGTAAACTACTTTGGCAAATAGTGAGATTAACAACGTCTATCAGCTAACATTCAGCGCTACACCGACATGCACGGGGCCTCAGTCTAGAATGCGCATACCGTGGGAGAAGCTGACCGCCGTGCATCTCCACATGAACTTCGCCAGCGGTGGCGGCGCTGACCGCCGTGTGCCTCCACAAGAACGTCGCCAGCGGGGGCGGCGTGGCTCGAGGACGGCAGTCTACGAGAGCGTACTATGGGAGCAAGAGGATCGTTGTGCATCCCCTCGACGAACCGCGGCGCCAACGTATCGGCGCGGCGGGGAGGGCGACTTTGGCGGAGCGAATGGAGTGAAGGTTGATGGGGGGAGGGGGGTTTGGGGAATATTATTGGCTAGTTGGCTGAAGGGCGGTTGAATCTGGGATTTGGGTGGATTTTTTTGGGGGGGGGGGATTTTCGCACGGTGGATGGGGAGAGTTGGGCGCATGGTCGGTTTCTCCAAGTGCAGTCCCACGTGTCAGTGAAGAGGCAAGCCGAAGCGCATTCCGTTCGCGTGAGCCGTGTGCAGGAACGAACATGTGTGGGGTCCAATGCGACCGTGACAGGGGTGCTGTGAGTGTACCACCTTTTTCCTTTTAAACTAGGTGCTTCTCCCCCTCAAAAAAACTTGGTGCTTCACGCGATGCATCGATACTACTACTAGTAATCCGGTAACCCGACTAAAATAGCGCGACCGGGTCTTTTCCCGCGCGATATGCGGGGAGGTTGGCTTAGTTGGGTTTTTTGGACGAGTAATGCTACACCTACGTAATCCCAGTTACGTAATTAACATAATGTTAAACGTGTGATCTGTTGATTGTAGAATGGGGAGAGGGAGGGGCCCACCACCATGAAAATCAGGGAGGAGAGAGAGGCAATTTATGTTAACCCGTTCGTAGGTTCCTGTAGATGTAGAAACATGTGATATGCGTGAATGTGTAGTGGACGTACTATTGGAGTGCCTAAGATAAATTGTCTATGTAGACCCTATGTGTTTATTTACTTTGCATGTTAGCTTTGTTTCGGTTCAATAAAAAGCAGAGTTGGTGATGATGGTGTGCCTGCCATCCTGCAATATAGGCCGTCCGATCTATATCTAACGGATAGGAAGGAAACTATGACAATTTACCCACACTCCTCTCCACATTTGCAGATAAGGCCTTCCCTCGTTCATCCTTTTCCCCCACAAGATCTTGATGTTCCGTGCAATGCACGGGCATCTTGCTAGTACTCCTACAATATACTATATTATTGTGAGAGTTCATATACACCGACTGAGATTAATGCAAACACGGCAGATTTTCATTAATTTCGAACTTTTATAGGACAGAAAAATAAAAGAAACCCAACCCTAAACCTATTCTACGGCGGCGACTAACGTCCTCCATCTGTGATCTCCATGTACGGGGGCAGGGTTCAAGACGAAGGTGCGGTCTCCGGTGTGGAAGAGTAAAACACGGGAGACAGACCGGCCAGTTGGCACACCATGGCCTGCCACCTCCCATGCCCTACTCATCCTCGGAGGAGTCCCTGACCTCGGCGGTGCCGTACGGTGGACGGCGGCAAGTAGGCCGCGTGGCTGACAGTGCTCTCGTCGTCGGCCTCCATCGTGGCCAGCACTTGTGCGGTCGCGTCCACGTCCGGCTACGCCGCTATTGCGTCGCGAGCGGCGACTTGAGCGAGGGCGGCGACCTGAAGCTTCATCCCCGAAGACAAAGCTCTCCCACAGAGCGTTCGTGCTCGTGATCATGGTGGATGTGGTGCCAGGTAGCAGGACAATGCGCTATGGTGTGGAGGTTAGCTGGGCATTGCCGCTTTAAGTAGCGCATTCCGGTGAGGCCAAAGCGTTCGTGCACATCATTAAGTCGCCGGAGTTTGTTCCTCGGGCACCGAGTCTCTTAACGATGGCATACAGACGGACGACATGAATGCGGGCAGCTGGCGCCGTTTGGGAACGCACCACATGACAGCGTGAGGGATGAGGGTTTTTGGTGTGCCAGGGTAGTCAGCTGCGATCGTGGCAATGTTGGAGATGCCCTTTGCTCACATGCAACTCCACATGTCATTGAAAAACCAAGATGACCCGGCATGGTCTCAGGTCTTGGGGATGCAGTTGGCCGCGCTACACCACTCCGCGGACGCGTCGCGCGTGCGCGCACTTCGGCGCCCCGTGCATCCTCGATGAGCCGGGTGTTGATCTGCAGGTCGTGCCATAGCACTAACGCCACCCTTGGCACACTGAAACCAACCGTGTCCAGCGACGATGCACGTGTCGCTCACCGCGGTCGCCCTATCCAGAGGCGGTGTTGGTGCTGTGCCACGTTGCTGGCCCCCACGACCCACATGAACGGTTGCCGGTGGCGAGGAGGTCGTGGGCCATCTCCTCCATTGGACTAGTGTGCGCCACGTCGTCCTGACAGGTGTGCCCCACATGTCAGTTTCCCTGTTTTCCCGGCCATATTCGAGGGTCAGTGCTCCGCGTTGCGCATTAGGCGCAGAACAGGTGGTTTTTGTGCCCTGGCTCAAATGTGGTATAGTACCAAGTTGTTACCCTAGCCCCAAGTGTGGTGGTTTTGGGTATGGTACCACCCTTTTCCTTTTCAAGTAGTGAAGCGTAACACTTGATTAAGTAGCCGGATGGTGTGCTAAATGTAGGTGTCCGACTGTTTGAAAGACTAATTGAGGTGTGCCCGGTCCGTGCCCGCATTTAGGGGTCCAACTTACCATGTTCCGACAGTAGTAACTATACTAGTCCCTGTGTACTCCCTCTGTTTTTATTTACTCTGCATTTTAGCTTTGCTCAAAGTCAAACTTTGTAAACTTTGACAAAGTTCATAGACAGAAATAATAACATATACAATAACAAATCAATACCATTAGATTCATTATTGAATATACTTTCACATCATATATACTTGCTATTGTAAATGTTCATATTTCTACTCCTACTAGCAAGATGCCCGTGCATTGCACGTAACATCAAGATGCATTTGTATGACTAGTTTATCTTGTGAGAGAAAAGGATGAACGAGGGAAGACCTTATTTGCAATTGTGGAGAGGTGTGTGGGTACCTTTTTGCAAAATTGCCAGAGTTTCCTTCCTATCCGTCAGATATAAATCGGACGGCCTATATTGCAGGATGGCAGGCACACCATCATCACCAACTCTATTTTTTATAAGAGTTCGTCTGATTTATATCTGACGGATATGAAGGAAACTATGGCAATTTTGCGAAAAGATACCCACACCCCTCTCCACATTTGCAAATAAGGCCTTCCCTCATTCATCCTTTTCTCCCACAAGATAAACTACTCATACAAATGCATCTTGATGGTCCGTGCAACGCACGGGCATCTTGCTAGTGTACATAAAAAGCAGAGTTGGTGATGATGATGTGCCTGCCATCCTGCAATATAGGCTGTCCGATCTATATCTAACGGATAGGAAGGAAACTATGACAATTTACCCTCACTCCTCTCCACATTTGCAGATAAGGCCTTCCCTCGTTCATCCTTTTCTCCCACAAGATCTTGATGTTCCATGCAAGGCACGGGCATCTTGCTAGTTTTCTATAAACTTGGTCAAATTTTATGAAGATTAACTTCAGTCAAACCTAATATGAAGAGTAAATAAAAACAAAGGGAGTATCTTACTCCGTGACCAAGACGGAAGGGAAAACGAGGCAACTTATTTTTTATTTGAGCCGTTCAAGTATAATCATGCGGCGTTGCTTATTTCTCATTCCTCTCCAATCCTCTTCTCCATCGATCATGCCACCCTCCGGTCGAGTCCATCCTCCCGCATGCGTGATTTGAACATTCTGCCGAGTATCATTTGCATGTGGGCCGAGACCATGCTTGTATTTCCAATGTTGTAATTTGTCTGACATGCATACAAACAAACGGTTAGTTTAAAGTTTCACTTTTCCTCCACTATGTGTCGCTTCCCATCTTAGTTTTGACATCCCATTCGGTTCATGCCCCGACACATCTTGACAAGATCGATTGATGTTGAGAGATCAATTGCATGTCGTGCAAGGAGATAAAGGTTTAGTCTATTTCTACGATAGAAATAACCCGTGGGGGGGAGGTCTGTGAGGATCAGAGGGAGTATATTGTATGTTCATAAGCGAAACGAACATATTATACCCACCATAGTCCTCTTTCAATCAATCTTCGGACCCCGAGATGAAATCGAGAGAAAACGAGTGGGTGCATGTGTGATACCTAAGGCAGATTCAAAATTTTGAACCGGTGATCATAGCATCCGCAAATCATATATAAAGGGTATTCAATGTTCGTTTCGCTTTTGAACGTATAATATACTTCCTCCAATCCTTTCTAGTTTAAATATAAGTTTTATGTGTAGTCAAAGTATCTCTACTTTGATTAAACTTACAGAAAAAGTATCAACGTTCAACAATGCCCAATCAATATTGTTAGATTCGTACGTACTCCTAGATTTGTATTCAAACAGAGATGGTTTCCAATTTGTTTTCAACCACGTGAATGTGCTTGTTCTCGCACATGCTCTTCCTACTAGGATTTCGCCACGTATAGCCAGTCCAATAGTAACTTTTTTAAGCTCCCTTTCCAACAGTACTAGTGGAGTACTGACAACATCTGCAATAGAGTATGCAGTGCTCATAGTACTCCCTCCTTCCATTTATATAGGGCCTAAGAGCAAGTCTAAAAAGGCCTAGTCAGCAGGCTATAAGACTTGTCATGTCATTAAAATCCTACTTGGAGGAGTGAGAAGAGAGGAGAGAGAGTGAAGCGGGCTCTTATATTCTACAGCCCAACTATAACACATAGATCAAGAAAAAATAGTACGCATGCAACTCTCTTCCAATCATATACCTTGCTCATGCAAATATTAAATGCTTAGAGCCAACCTAATAGCCATTCTAAGAGCCAACTTACATGGCACTTTTGCCTATGTGAAGGAGAGAGATGTGAAAAAGTAAGGGGAGTGAGCTCTCATGCAAGAGCCTAGCTATATACGCATTCCTAGGTAAATACAATAAATATGAAGAAAGAGATAGAGAGGAGATGGGAAAAAGTACTAATACAATAGCCAACCTTATATTTTTTTGTGGGAAATATCCAACCTTATAGCCCACACTATTGTATGAGTGCATAGAGATGATGGCTATAGATGACATGGCAGTTCCTTATAGCCATCGCCTGGCTATTATATTAACCAGGATCTAATGCGTTTTTTCAAAACTTCCTTTGACTATTGATAAGATTAATAGTACATGAGATATATAATGTGAAAATTATATCACTGGAAGCTCCTTTCACATACGAATTTAACCGTATGCTTTGTGTAAGTTGCATGTAATATACTATTACTCTATCATTTTGTCAAAGTTAGCCTCAAAAAATGCATTAGGCCCTGTAGATGGAAGGAGGGAGTAGTTGTGGAAGTGGATCCTCTGACATAGGTATCCCTGCCTTACCTTCCCTTTCGGTCACTTACTGGCGGACCCCATGCTTGCTAGGCCCCGCATGTCAGTTACTCAATGGGTCCAGCCACATCAGGGGATCCTCATCCGTAGTATACTCCCTCTGTTTTTATTTACTCCGCATAAAATGGAGTGAGTGGTAGTATAAATGACGCGGGCAGGGGAGGGGGAGGGACGTCGGTTTTCTCTCAACTGCGGTCCCACAAGCGAGCGAAAACGCAGGACGAAGCGTGTTCCATCCGGTGAGCGACGTGGAGGGTCCAGCATGCCGGGGTGCAACGCGAACGCGACAAGAGAGATGTAAAGTCAAAACCGATTGACCGGTCGTCACAGGAACCACTATTCACACCAGAACCTAAGCTGCTCGGCCTACGCCAGCCACTGCCCCAAAACCACACCTCCTCTCCAGCCCATTCTCCCACCTTTTGATCCCCTAGCCCGCATCAAGCGTCCCCTAGTTCGCCAGACAGCCATGGTGCGCCGCAAGATCACACACTACAAGATGCTAACGTCGGAGTGTCGCGCAGAAATTGCGACAACAGTCAGCGCCACTGACCTCCGTTCCCAAGCTTGCTTTGCGGCGGGCCAATCCCCGAGTTCTTTGGAGCCAAGCTACAAGGAGGAGGAAGCTGATCCAATGTTCATGGTGGAGGTCGCGGCGCAGAAGGCCCCCGATGGGTATGAGACAATGGACGTCGACTTCATGCCGGCATCCGGGTCCCCCATGGTGCAGGCGGACCAGCGGTTCAACCTGGCGATACTAAAGGAGGACTGGGAGGCAAAGGCTCAACTCGATGCGGAGCGCATGCATGCCGCTGCCATCGAGGCTCTCCTACAGGCGGAACCAGATGTAGTGGATGTGAACCAGGCGGCGGAGGCTCAACTCGACGCGGAGCGTGCGGATGCCGCTGCCATCGAGGCCCTCCTGCAGGCGGAACCGGATGGCAGGGGCTCAACTCGATGCGGAGCACGCGGATGCTGCTGCCATCGAGGCCCTCCTGTAGGCGAAAGCGGACGTCATGGACTTGAACCAGGCAGCGGAGGCTCAACTCGACATGGAGCGCGCGGATGCCGCTGCCATGGAGGCCCTCCTGCAAGCGGAACCGGACGTCATGGACTTAAACCGGGCGGCGGAGGCTCAACTCGACACGGAGCGCGCGGATGCCACTGCCATCGAGGCCCTCCTGCAGGCGGAACCAGACGTCCTCGACTTGAACCGGGCGATGCTCTCGTCTGTGCAGAGCGCCCGCACGCACCGCGTGAATGAGTAGCCGGAGGCCAAGGACAACCACGATGCGGAGACACACGTCGGCAGCTATGGCTGGTTCGCGCCGGCAGCCAAGGACAACCACGTTTTTCTTTATGTTGTTTTTTTAGGGATCTTTTGTTGTGTATTTTTTTTGAGGGTGATCTTTTGTTGTGTAAAAATATATACTGTTATGCAAGTCGCCTGACTTTCATCATTTGGGTCAGTCTACCACTGCAGGCGGTTGGATGAATATCCTACATCTCCTAACCCTTCTTCCTCACCTCTTCTTGTTCCCCAACAGTCCATCGCACGGGCTGTACGGATCCACCCCAACATGCGGTTGGATAAACATAATGTATGAATGAAAATTATCTGTCAGCGGTAGCACGTGTCAGTGAGGGTGTGTTTCCTTTGCTGGGTTTGCGGCGTGCAGGAGCGACGGTGTGAGGGTGCACTGCGACCGTGGCGTGCAGGAGCGACCGTGTGAGGGTGCAGTGCGACCGCGACAGCATGCACAAGTGTACCTCCTTTTCTCTATCTCTACTCTTATAAAAAACCAAGTTGGTGATGATGGTGTGCCTGCCATCTTGTAATATAGACCATGCGAGCTACATCTGACGGATAGAAAGCAAACTATGACAATTTTACACAAAAAACCCGAACATCTCTCCACATTTACAAATAAGGCCTTGCCTCGTTCATCCTTATCTCCCACAACCTCATTGCTGAGCAATTAAAAAGGAAGTGTCTAGAACAATCTGGCATGGTGGCCACTGTCGGCGCCGTCCATCCCCATGCCTCCGCCCAGTCCGACCACCAATCACCACCATGCCCCACTCCTCCTCACCTTATCTCTCATCTTTCTAGAGATATCATTTTTTCGATGAAATTCTCAAGATACCATTTTTTCGATAAAATTCTTGAGATATCATTAGTTTTTACACATGGGATTACTCTTGCATGGGTCAATCACAGCAGGTGTTTTGTAAAAAATTGCATCTTGATATTCCGTGCAATGCACGGGCATCTTGCTAGTCATTTTGAAAACTTTAGGCAAGCTTGGCAAAATTGTGTGGCAAAGTATGGCAATGCAATGCCTAGACCCAAACAGGATAAGTACGTACGTACTAGGAGTACTAGTGTTAAAAAAGAAAGGCGGGGTTTTCCTTCGCGAGATTAATCAATACAAATCCTCGTTTGACGTGTCAATTAATGCATATTTTTTCTCCAAAGCCGAAAGAGCTAAGCATCTCACTCCTCGTTGCTTGATTAATGCAGCGCCATGCAAACAAACCTTCTCACTTCCGCATGCATGCAAGGGTATATTAATGTCCTTGGTTGCTAGTATGAGGCAAACCCCATCAATTTTGCCTCGATTAGTGTTAGTGGCCTTTTGCAAATTTTAATTTTTATATACTGGCCTTGTGTACAAAAAAATGGAGGTAGTAACTATTTGACTCCCTTCCCCATTGCGGTGACGTCGACGATATCTCGAACGTTGTGGTTTGGCGAAGTGCGTTCGACGGAGAACACAATTGAGGGAGACCATGGTAATTCGTTCACAAGTGTCACATGCAAGCCGAGACAACCGCCTTATTTGCATCCAAGAAGTCCATTGAATCAAAGAACGCGTAAATGTACTAGTACTACTAGTACACAATAGCGTTGTCCGTCCAGCTTAGTGCGGTGAGGTGGTTTCTCGAAGAAGAGGATGGAGAAGCGGAGTCAGCGAAGAGTGAAACGATGGTTGCTTCATCCATGCTTTGTGATTTGACGCCTCACTACTTTGTGATTTGTGATAGAAGGGACAGGGGAGTAGACTCTATGCTCTATACTGTACATGCATCCAAGCACGGGAGAAAGAGGAGAGACGTTGCATTTTTCTATTCCTTCAATCAATCAATCAGGGAGCTTCAGTTCCATCTCTTTGGCTTTGGCAGCACCGTCCACAATGGTTCCCATCGATGACAATAGCTATTTTCACATTTGGCTACACATTGTGGATGCCCTTAACCATAGCACTTGGTTTTGCTCCTGTGTGCTATCTATACAAATCTCAATTATATTGATCTAAAAAATTATAGAATCAAGATTAGTAAAAAGGAGGTGATTTTGCCACGCGGATGGCGGGGGAGGTTTCTTATTTTTATAGGACGTTGGCCTGGCGGTTTGCTAACATGCGGTCCCATGTGTGTCGGAGTAAATAGCCATGGGTAGCCTAGCCGGCTTCCCCTGGCCCTTCTGAAAAAATTACGAGCCCGCCCGGCTCTCAAGAATCCAAGACATGGGGCCGCCTTCCCCGTGCTGGCTGCCACCCAGGCCGGCTTTCGGAAGGCGGTCCGACTTTAGCCCTCATGAAAAGGCCGACTCCAAGAAGCCGGCCATGAGAAGGCCGACTCCAAGAAGCCGGCTCCCATAAAGCGGTCGAGACCGTACCCTCGAAGTCAGCACCCACCTAACGGCGGTGTGATGGGGAGTGGCTACAGTGAAGCCTGCCACCCCCGAATCCCGGAGCACGCCTGGCACAGTGCGCCGTACGGAGTAGGCATGACCCGTCCGGCGCAGCACTGTTGCCATGTTGACTTTGGAGTCACCCACGACGGGCCGCCAGCGTGGCCCATAGATGGTGGCCCCCTTTGAGCAGAGAGATGCCCGAAGGCGGCCACGCTTCCAATCAGTCGGCCAAAGACAGAGCCGGCGCCCCGCAGTCGGCTTGCCACCTCCCTCGAAGAAGGCGCCCCATTAAGGAAACAAGACGCGGTGAGGCTACAGCGATCGCCCGACGGGCGGCGGCACTGTAGCCGCGCCTACCACGATGAAGCCCACATCATCAAGATGGAGCCACAGTAACCAGCCGCCGACCAGGCCTGGACAGTGGGGCCTGCCTGTCGACCAAGGGGCCGGCAGCCGGCGGGACCCACTAGTCGGCGGGCCCTAGCAGCCGGCGGAGAAGCCGGTGAGCGCAGTCACAGACGGCTGGGCCCCGCGCCCAGTCGGATTACCATTGTACCCCCGGGGGGTAGGCCTATATAAACCCCCTGGGGCACCCATGCAAAGGGTGGGACCCCTTGCTAGTTCTAGACATCACACAAGGAGAAGAAGCAGGCTAGCCGTGCCCTTCTTCCTCCTCCCACCAAACAGCTCAAGGAGCGTTGTGTAGCTACTTGATTCATCTAGTGAACATGCGGAGACCCCGCAGAGCAGCAGTAGGGGTGTTATCTCCACGGAGAGCCCCGAAGCTGGGTAAGATCCGCCGGCGTGCATGTCTTCGCCTTATCCCGTTTCCAGGCACCGGCGATGTCTTACTGGCTCCCACAATGATAAGCCACCCGTTGGCATATGTCGCACCTACCACCAGACAATGTGTCAGTGCTTTACCAAGCCGATCTACGTCCCACATGAGGCAGAACAACGGCAGAAGCAACACGTGGTTAACTTGAAGAAGATGAGGGAGAAGCGGATTCAACAACGAGTGAAATGATGATTACTTCGTCCCTCCAACTTCTTTTTTTACTAGCATTATTATTACTTCGTCCCTCCAACTTAACAGCGGGAAAGGTACAGCTTTGTGATTTGACGCCTCATTTCTCATTACTACGCCGGCGCCATGACTGGGGTGCTTCACCCCTGCTGCTCTGCACTGTATTTCGGTATGACATGTGGACCCGGTAGCATGATGTCCCACATGTCGGCGAAAGGGACTAGAACATTTATGAAAGCGAGTGCTCCACTCTTACGACGGAGGAGTACACAACACGGCGGCCCAGTGAACTGTCACTTGTACTGTATATCACTATAGTTTTGCTGTTTCGCATGATCCATCGATACAAACCCGATTAAACAGGAAAGGGCGGGATTTTTCCCGCGCGGTAGATGATACTGGCCATACATTTAAAAGGCAATTTTAATGTATGCAAACTGAATAATTAAGTAACAATATGATATCTACTAAAACCAAAAACACATATGATTTATTGTGTTAGAGAGTAGTAGTAGTGCTGTATTGCATAGTTGTTAGATGTAACATGCGAGAACATGTAGAGATGTAGTTTTGGAGGGCCTATAGAGAGAATGCATAATACGGTCACCGAACTTCAGAATACGCTCATTACGGTCACTATATACGTTTTGCGGTGATTATACGGTCACTTGCTCACCGTTCAGTATCGAATTGCACTCTGTTGACTGGCTAAATAGTCTGCGTGGCACCATGTTGACTAGTTAAATTGACCATGTTCCTTGTGGGTCCCACCTGTCAGTTTGCATAGGAAAAAGGTCAGATAAACACAAATTTATGTAGGCGCGACAAGACTCCAACCTGTGCGCGGGAATCACCTGGTTGTGTATGTGTCTGTTAGGTCCTGATGTGTGCGCATGCACGTGTAGGTTGAGCACTTAGCATGAGAGTGTGTGTTGGTCGTGTGGTGTGTGCATGCATTTGTGCGTGTGTGCATGTGAGTGTTGCGTGCGTGGCTGTGTGTGTATGTGTGATTGTTGCATGCGTGCATGGCTGCATGTGTTCGTGTGAGTGTTGCATGCATGCAGTTCGTGTGCATGCATCTGTGTGTGTATAATCACCAAACCAGCTCCTATGTGTTAAAACAGATGGCTCAACATACCAATACAAGGCCACCTTGTCTGTTGTGCCTGCGGTCATGACTTCGAACCATCGTCCAATATTTTTTTGTCGTTTGTTTTCATTCTTACTAGCAAGATGCCTGTGGGTTGCACGTAACATCAAGATGCATTTGTATGATTAGTTTATCTTGTGAGAGAAAAGGATGAATGAGGGAAGGCCTTATTTGCAAATGTGGAGAGGTGTGTGGGTGCCTTTTTGCAAAATTGCCATAGTTTCCTTCCTATTCGTCAGATATAAATCGGACGGCCTATATTGCAGGATGGCAGGCACACCATCATCACCAACTCTGTTTTTTTATAAGAGTGTAGTATAGTTATAAGAGTGTACATGTAGATGTAGAGTAGATACAAGACGACAGGTGGGCCCAATGGTAGTGAGATAATGTGATGCAACACTAGAGGTGCCACATGGAGCGTTTAACTGGTCAACTAGTCGTGTCTTGAGCAAATACAGAGCTGTACGGTGATCCCATTACTGTATAATAACCAAAAACATAAATGGTGACCGTAATGAGTGGATTCTGAAGTCCAATGTACGTATCATGCTTTCGCTTCAAATACAATGATCGTCACTGTATATATCGCGAGAGAAAGGTGAAACATGCGTGAATGTGCTCGGGGCTTAATCTTAGAGAACCTGGAGATAGTTTGTGTGCGTACGTGTAAGGGGCGTAGAGGGGGTGTATGCGATGGAGGGAGGGATTCTCTTTGTTTCTCTTTATTATGACTAACTTTATATATAGTACAAAAATATAAAAATTCACAATGCAGAATAAATATCATTGTGGGCACCATGCAATGCAAATTAACATTCATACTCCTCCATATAACTTTGTAATGTTGTATATATTTAGAAATTCTAAAAAAATTGGCCACACTTTATTCAAAAGGAATGTTGTATGCGAAATAAACGTGAAGAGAGGGCTTTTTAGATCAATGGGGTACGTGATGTAACATGTGTGAATGTGTAGTTGATGTATTTGGCAGGGCCTAGAGAGGTATGTGTGTGTATTACGTATTTGAGAGAGGCATGGATAGAGGGGCCGGCGGGGGGGGGGGGGGGGGGGGGGGGGGGGGGGGGGGGGGGGGGGGGGGGGGGGGGGGGCGTGGGAGAGAAAACACGAGAAATGAGAGAGGTCTAGAGAGAGATGATACGTCTCCGTCGTATCTATAATTTTTGATTGTTCCATGCCAATATTCTACAACTTTTACATACTTTTGGCAACTTTTTATACTATTTTTGGGACTAACATATTGATCTAGTGCCCTGTGCCAGTTCCTATTTGTTGCATGTTTTTTGTTTCGCAGAAAATCCATATCAAACGGAGTCCAAACGGGATAAAAACTTACAGAGATTTTTTGGAATATATGTGAATTTTGGGAAGTGGAATCAATGCAAGACGATGCCCGAGGGGCCCATGAGGGTGAGGGGCGCACCCTAGGGGGTAGGGCGCGCCTTGGCCCCTCGTGGCCACTCCGTAAGGAGGTTTGTGGCCTTCTTTCGCTGCAAGAAAGCCAATATCCGGATAAAAATCATGTCAAAATTTCAGCCCAATCAGAGTTACGAATCTCCGGGAATTTAAGAAACGGTGAAAGGGCAGAATCGGGGAGTGCAGAAACAGAAGGAAACACACACACACACACACACACACACACACACACACACACAGAGAGAGAGAGATCCAATCTCGGAGGGGCTCTCGCCCCTCCGCCGCCATGGAGGCCATGGACCAGAGGGGAAACCCTTCTCCCATCTAGGGGGAAGGTGAAGGAAGAAGAAGAAGAAGAAGGGGGGCTCTCTCCCCCTCTCTCTCGGTGGCGCCGGAACACCGTCGGGGCCATCATCGCGACAATGATCTACACCAACAACTTCACCGTCATCATCACCAACTCCCCCCCCTCTATGCAGTGGTGTAACCCCTCTTTTACCTGCTGTAATCTCTACTTAAACATGGTGCTCAACGCTACATATTATTTCCCAATGATGTATGGTTGTCCTATGATGTGTGAGTAGATCCGTTTTGCCATATGGGTTAATTGATGATCGTGATTGGTTTGAGTTGCATGTTTTATTATTGGTTCTGTCCTATGGTGCTCTCCGTGTCGCGCAAGCGTGAGGGATCCCCAATGTAGGGTTTACAATATGTTCATGATTTGCTTATGGTGGGTGGCGTGAGTGACAGAAGCACAGACCTGAGTAAGTAGGTTGTTTGCGTATGGGAGTAAAGAGGACTTGATGCCTTATAATGCTACGGTTGGGTTTTACCTTAATGATCTTTAGTAGTTGCGTATGCTTGCTAGAGTTCCAATCATAAGTGCATATGATCCAAGAAGAGAAAGTATGTTAGCTTATGCCTCTCCCTCAAATAAAATTGCAATAATGGTTACCGGTCTAGTTATCGATTGTCCAGGGACAAATAACTTTTTCATGACAAAAAGCTCTCTACTGAAACTAATTTAGTTGTGTCTTTATCTAAACAGCCCCTAGCTTTTATTTACATGCTCTTTATTATCTTGCAAACCTAGCCTACAACACCTACAAAGTACTTCTAGTTTCATACTTGTTCTAGGTAAGGCGAACTTTAAGCGTGCGTAGAGTTTTATCGGTGGTCCATAAAACTTGAGTGAATATCTGTTCTACCTTTAGCTCCTCATTGGGTTCGACACTCTTACTTATCGAAAGAGGCTACGATTGATACCCTATACTTGTGGGTTATCAAGACCTTTTTCTGGCACCGTTGCCGGGGAGCAATAGCGTGGGGTGAATATTCTCATGTGTGCTTGTTTGCTTTATCACTAAGTGGATTTTATTTGCTTTTCTAAATTGTTCTCTATCTTTATTTATGGATACCAAAAAATTAGGTTTACTTGCTACTGATGGAGATGGGCAACCTCCTAAAACCCTCTATGCTCATTATGTGAAAGATATTATGCACTACTTTAATAACCCTGAGAAAACCCCATTCAATTATGTAATGGGAGACACTGTAACACCCTCGATGCGACTATAGCTCCCACGTGTCGAGGCACGACTTAGAGACATAATCGCATTGAAGGCATATGTCGCAAGTTAGGCAATCTTCACAACATCCCATGTAATATATAGATAATAAAAGGGGAGATAACATAGTTGGCTTACACTCGCCATGTCAATCAAGTACATAAATAACATTACATCATTCAAACACTCATATCCCGACTACGGCGCCAAAATAAAAGATAACCCAACATGCGACACAGTCCCGATCACCCCAACTGGGCACCACTACTGATCATCAGGAAAGGAAACATAGTATCGTTGAGAGTCCTCGTCGAACTCCCACTTGAGCTCGAGCGCGTCACCTGGAGCGGAATCGTCAGGCCTTGCATCTGGTGTAATAGTAATCTGTGAGCCATAGGGACTCAGCAATCTCGCACCCTCGCGATCAAGACTATTTAAGCTTAATAGGTATGGCAAGGTAAATATATGTGGAGCTGCAGCAAGCGACTAGCATATATGGTGGCTATCCTGTTCGCAAAAGAGAGCGAGAAGAGGAGGCAAAGCGCGAGCGAGAAACTAGAGAGCAACCTGCGCAAGCATTACTCCAACACCGTGTTCACTTCCCAGACTCCGCCGAGAAGAGACCATCATGGTAACTCACACTGTTGATTCATTTTAATTAAGTTAAGGTTCAAGTTATCTACAACCGGACATTAACAAATTCCCATCTGCCCATAACCGCGGGCACGGCTTTCGAAAGTTCAAATCCCTGCAGGGGAGTCCCAACTTAGCCCATGACAAGCTCTCACGATCAACGAAGGAATAGACCTCCTCCCGAGACGTTCCGATCAGACTCGGTATCTCGGTTCTTCAAGACACTTCGACAGGTTAAAACAAATCCTGCAACACCGCCTGAATGTGCCGACAAATCCCGATAGGAGCTGCACATATCTCGTTCTCAGGGCACACTCAGATAGGTCAAGCTACGAGTAAAACCAACCCTCGAGTTTCCCCGAGGTGGCCCCGCAGGCTGCCTGGTTCGGACCAACACTCAGAGGAGCACTGGCCCGGGGGGGGGTTAAAATAAGATGACCCTTGGGCTCCGGAAACCCAGGGGAAAAAGAGGCTAGGTGGCAAATGGTAAAACCAAGGTTGGGCATTGCTGGAAAAGCTTTAATCAAGGCGAACTATCAAGGGGTTCCCACTATAACCCAACCGTGTAAGGAACGCAAAATCCGGGAACATAACACCGATATGACGGAAACTAGGGCGGCAAGAGTGGAACAAAACACTAGGCGAGAGGCCGAGCCTTCCAACTTTACCAAGTATAAAGATGCATTAAGATAACATGGCAATATAATGATATCCCAATAAGAAAATAATGTTCCAACAAGGAACGGTCTCCAATCTTCACCTGCAACTAGCAACGCTATAAGAGGGGCTGAGCAAAGCGGTAACATAGCCAATCAACGGTTTGCTAGGACAGGGTGGGTTAGAGGTTTGGCATGGCAATTTGGGAGGCTTGAAAGCAAGTGGTAGGCATCGTAGCATTGGCATAGAAAAAGAGTGAGCATCTAGCAAAGCAAAGATAGTAGTGATTTCGAGGGTATGATCATCTTGCCTGCAAAGTTGTCAGAGTTGACTGGATCCTCGAAAGAAAACTCAACGGGCTCCTCGTTAGCGAACTCGTCTCCCGGCTCTACCCAAACAAGACAAACAAGAAACAAGGACACAATCAACCACGTGCAAGGATCAAACAATATGATGCAAGGATGGTATGCTATGCGGGATGCGATGCGGGATGCATATGCAAGATTTGACAAGGGATGCATGAACCTGGCATCAACATGGAAATACAAGTGTGCCACTGGAAAGATGAGATGAAATCGTTTGAAAACGATATAAAGAACGCCGGAATCGGAGTTACGGTTTGGAAATGGCAAGCGATTCAAATATGACACTGGTCTGCAATTTACAGCAAGTAGCCATCTAAATGCAATGAGATGAACAAGCTACAACACCCAAACATGGCAAAAAAATACATGGCAGGGATGCATTCATGATGCTTAACAAAAGTCTAGCACTGAGCTACGGCCAATCCATCCATTAACAGGTTCAAACAAGCATGGCAAAAATGCATATGGTAAACAGATCTCAGACTTTGTGAAATTAACACTTGTCTGGAATTTCAGATCAGATAGCACTCTTCGGAGCAACAACACTACATGCTACAGGACCTGAACATGGCAAAGTAAAGCACAGCATGGAGCTACTCAAAGAGCTTAACAAAAGTCCCTTAGTGACCTTGAGCCAAAAGGGATCAGAAAATACAATTGCAAGCATGTGAACATGGCAAAAACATAATCAGTTCTCAGACTTAGTGAAAAACTGGAGCATGCTGAAACAGATATCAAGTAGGCATATTTACGAGCTCGATGTACTCACTAAAGAGCAAGTCATGACAAGCTAAGCATACACCTATCAAGAATACACAAAATTCAAGCTAGACATGGCAAGAACAATAGCATAGCATGCACAGATCAACTACAAGTCATGACAAGCTAACAAAACATATGTAGAGCTCCGGGTCATATCATGCACAGAATAATCATGGCAAAAATGACAAATATCTAAATGGAGCAACAGATCTGACAAATATCTCAAGTAGTACTCTTCTAACAGCATTTCGGGCATCAAGATGAACTCAAATGAAAATGATGCAGTGGAATGAAATGATGTACTCTCTGAGGCGAACATTTTGATATGCTATATGCCAAAAACGGAGCTACAGATGGGGAGATATAACATGATGAAAAACGCCAATTATTAGGGTTTGGGACGAAAAAGTCAAGCCTGATTCTCAGATCTGGATCCGGCACGAGGATCGAGGAGATCGCCGGATCCGAGCTCCTGTTCGCCGGAGACGTCGGGGTTCGCCGGAGTAAAGCCGTCCGGAGCTTGTGGCGGCGAGAAGAAGGCGGCGCCGGCGCGGCGGCGCCCACCGGCAACAAGGCGGCGCGGGGCGGACCCGGGGCTGGGCGGCGGAGACTGCCGGGGTCGTCGACGGCGGCGAGGGGTGTGGTGGCCGGCGCGGTGACCTGCGGCGGGGAAGAGAGGCGCGGGGCGGCGTGGCTCTCCCAGGCGGCGGGGCGGTGAGAAGCCCGGTCGGGCGGCGGGGAGGGCCGGTCACGGGCTTCCGCGGGCCGCGGTGGCGGAGATCGGCGGGATGCCACGTGGCAGTGGCAACTGGTCGGCGGCGGTGGGCGGACGTGTCCGGCTCGATTCGGACACGTCCGGCGGCGAGGAGAGCTGATTCTAGGGTTTCGGGGAAGAAGGAGATCCGGATTTCGGAGGTGGTCTTTATATAGGCATAGGAGGAGCTAGGAGAGTCCAAATGAGGTGCGGTTTTCGGCCACGCGATCATGATCGAACTCTCTAGATGATGGAGAGGGTTTTGGTGGGTTTTGGGCCAAAGTGGAGGGGTGTTGGGATGCAACACACACGAGGCCTTTTCGGTCCCTCGGTTAACCATTGGAGCATCAAACGAAGTCCAAATGGTACGAAACTTGACAAGCGGTCTACCGGTAGTAAACCAAGGCCGCTTGGCAAGTCTCGGTCCAATCCGGAAATTTTTAATCCCCACACACGAAAGAAAGGTAGAAATGACCACCGGAGGAGAACGAAGCGCCGGAATGCAAAACGGACAACGGGGAAAATGCTCGAATGCATGAGATGAACACGTATGCAAATGCAATGCACATGATGACATGATATGAGATGCATGACAATGATAACAACACACGGAGACAAAGACCCGAACCCGAGAAAATAAAATAACTTAATGCCGGAAACGACAAGAGTTGGAATACATATTGGGTAAGTTACATCCGGGGTGTTACAACACTCCACCACTACGAAAGGATCTCGTCCCGAGATCTAGGACTGAAAGAACGCCGGGGATTCAGAACGGAGGTGATCCTCGCGTTCCCAGGTAGCTTCACGGTCGGAATGGTGTGACCACTTGACTTTGAGGAATTTGATTGACTTGTTGCGAGTCTTGCGTTCAGACTCTTCAAGAATAGCAACGGGGTGCTCACGATAGGAGAGATCTTCTTGGAGCTCAATGTCCTCGAAGTTGACGGTGCGGTCAGGAGTCTTGAAGCACTTTCGGAGCAGAGAGACATGGTACACGTCATGAACATTTGCAAAGTTTGAAGGAAGCTCGAGGGCGAGATCGCCTCTCTTGCTGACAATCTTGAAAGGTCCCACGTATCTGGGGGCAAGCTTCCCTTTGATACCGAAGAGACGAGTACCTTTCATTGGAGAGACGCGGAGGTAAACATGATCACCGATCTTGAAAGCCAAATCACAGTGCTTACTATCATAGTAGCTCTTCTGGCGGGATTGGGCTGCTTTGAGGTTATCTCGAATGACTTTGCACATTTCCTCTGCCTCTGTGTTTAAGTCATTACCCAAAAGCTGACGTTCACCGGTTTCGGACCAGTTGAGAGGGGTACGGCACTTCCTGCCATACAGAATTTCAAATGGGGCCTTGCCCAAACTTGCTTGAAAACTGTTGTTGTAGGAGAATTCAGCATAAGGAAGACAATCCTCCCACTTCATGCCGAAGGAGATCACACAAGCCCTGAGCATATCTTCAAGAATCTGGTTGACACGCTCGACTTGACCGCTAGTTTGAGGATGGAAAGCTGTGCTGAAGCGGATGTTGGTGCCCATGGCCTTCTGAAAAGAATCCCAAAACATGGAGGTAAAGATGCTGCCACGGTCTGAAGAGATCACTTGTGGAATACCATGCAGAGAGACAATTCGAGAGGTATAGAGCTCCGCCAATTGAGCTGCAGTGATTGACTCTTTGATAGGCAGAAAATGAGCCACTTTAGTGAGTTTGTCGATGACAACGAATATAGCATCATTGCCACGCTTGGACTTTGGAAACCCAGTCACGAAGTCCATTTCAATGTGGTCAAACTTCCATTCTGGAATGGCAAGAGGTTGGAGGAGACCAGCTGGCCTTTGGTGTTCCGCCTTCACTCTTCTGCAGACATCACACTCATTCACGAATTGAGCAATCTCGCGCTTCATTCGAGTCCACCAATAAGCCTGCTTGAGGTCCTGATACATCTTTGTGCTCCCAGGGTGGATGGAGAGGAGAGAATTGTGAGCCTCGTTCATGATCACTTTACGGAGGTCACCTTTGGGTACAACAATACGATCCTCGAAGAAGAGAGTGTCCTTGTCGTCAAGGCGGTAGCACTTGTACTTGGGTTGACTCTTGGCAATCCCAATCTTCACCTTTTTCACCATAGCATCAAGAAGCTGAGCTTGGCGAATCTGGTCTTCCAAGGTAGGAGAGACTTGAAGGTTGGCGAGGAAACCTTGAGGAACAACTTGCAGATTAAGTTTGAGGAAAGCTTCACAAAGCTTGGGTTGATAAGGCTTGAGAATCAGACTGTTGCAATAAGCCTTTCTGCTCAATGCGTCAGCAATCACATTGGCCTTGCCTGGAGTATACCCGATACTCGGATTATACTCTTGAATCATTTCGACCCATCAAGTTTGCCTAAGGTTGAGATTAGGCTGAGTGAAGATGTACTTGAGACTCTTGTGGTTAGTGAAGATGTCCACTTTTCTTCCCAATAAGAGATGTCTCCAAGTCAAAAGAGCATGCACAACTGCCGCCAACTCAATATCACGAGTGGGGTAGTTCTTCTCATTAGGCTTCAACTGGCGAGAGGTATAAGCAACAACTTTCTTCTCTTGCATCAATACTGCGCCAAGACCTTGGAGAGAGGCATCACAAAATACCTCGTACAGCTTGGATTCATCAGGCGGAGTCAGAACTGGAGCAGTGATCAATTTCTCTTTCGAAGTGTTGAAAGCAATGTCACACTCCGGAGACCAAACGTACTTGACGTGCTTCTGGAGAAGATTAGAGAGAGGCTTCGCGATCTTAGAAAAGTTTTCAACGAATCTTCGACAGTAGCTTGCGAGACCGAGGAAGCTACGAAGTTGCTTCACGTTCTGAGGAGGTTCCCAATTCACAATTGCAGACACCTTCTCAGGATTCACCGCAATGCCCTTGGCAGAGATGATATAACCAAGATAAAGAACCTCATCGAGCCAAAATTCGCACTTGGAGAACTTGGCGTAGAACTGGTGTTCCCTTAGCTTATCGAGTACCAAACGCAAGTGCTTGGCATGATCTTCCTTGTTCTTCGAGAAAACCAGAATGTCGTCGAGATAGACCAAAACGAAGTCATTGGTGTAGGCGTTGAAGATGAAGTTCATCATGCGAGAGAACGTTGGAGGAGCATTGACGAGGCCAAAAGACATGACAGTGTATTCGTATGAACCATAGCTTGTCCTGAAAGCCGTCTTGGGAATATCTTGCTCACGGATTCGAATCTGATGATAACCCATAGGGAGATCAAGCTTGGAGAATACTTGGGCACCTTTGAGTTGTTCGAACAGCTCATTGATGTTAGGAAGTGGGTATTTGTTCTTGATGGTCTTCTTGTTCAATGGACGGTAATCAACACAAAGCCGGTCCGTTCCATCCTTCTTCTTCACAAAAAGAACACCGCAACCCCACGGAGAAGAACTAGGCCGGATGAGATCCATTCTCTCTTGAATATCGAGTTGCTTCTTCAGCTCCTTCAACTCTTCAGGTCCGAGCTTGTAAGGACGCTTGCACACTGGTTCCGTGCCAGGCTCAAGATCAATGACGAATTCAACTGGCCGGTGCGGAGGCATTCCTGGAAGCTCTTCTGGAAAGACGTCTTGATATTCGCAAATGACTGGAATTTGCGAGATAGCATCTAGTTCACCCTTCTCATTGAGAGAAAACAGACGGATGGTATCATCACGAGCGGCAAAGACAATTACATCCTCAGACGAATGAGTCAATTGAATCTGCCTGGCTGCACAGTCAAGATGTGCCTTGTGCTTAGAAAGCCAATCCATTTCGAGAATAAGATCAATATACGAGTTGCCAAGAACCATTGGGGAATAAAGAAACTTGTAGTCGCCCAAGGTGATAGTAACATCTGGCACCTCCAGACTTGCACTCAAACGTTTGCCAGGAGAAACGATATCCATTTGTTTACCCAAATGAGACGAAACGAACTCATGCTTGGTAAAAAATGGCTTTGACATGAAACAATGCGATGCACAAGTGTCAAAAAGAACTCTTGCGGGAATATCGTTAACAGGAAGGTTACCCATAATGACATCTGACGAATCCTCTGCCTGAGCTGCGTTCATCAAGTTGACCTTGGCGTGCTTGGGGTTATGCTTGACCACAGCTGTACTTGCCGATCTGACAGGAGGAAGAGGAGGAAGACGCCTCTGGTTGAGACACTTGTTGGCATAGTGAACCTTCTGTTGGCACTTGTTGCACGTGACCTCTTAAAGCGGATGGTGGTACGGAGCACTCGATCTTGGAGCTTGAGACGAAGTCTTGTTCTGAAAGCCAGGGTTGGGTGGGTGGGAAGATCCACTGCCACCTTTGCTCTTCTGCTGATACGGCTGACGGAACGGAGGAGGAGGAAGCCAATACTTCTGCTGCTTGGCCACTTGAGTAGAGGAAGAAGGAGTAACATCTCTGACTCGCTTCTTGGAAGCATCACACCTCAATTGAGCAGCCTCTTGCTTCAACGCCATGTTGTAGAACTCATCGTACCTCAAGGGCTCAAAGAGAACAAGAGCTAGCTGAATTTCTTCTCTGAGACCACCCCTGAACTGGTATATCATGCTCTTCTCATCAGGGACGTCCTGCTTAGCAAAGCAGGCGAGCTTCTGAAACAACTTGTTGTAGTCATAGACAGACAAAGAGCCTTGCTTCAGGTTGCGGAATTCCTCACGCTTGCTTTCAACCACGCTCTGAGGGATATGGTGAGCTCTGAAATCTTGACAGAATTCATCCCAGGTAATTACACGTCCACCTCTGGAATCCTTGTACTGCTGGAACCATTCTGCAGCTTGATCTTTGAGTTGGAAGGAAGCTAACTTGACAAAGTCCTCAGGCCTGACGTTACTGCACTCGAAATGCTTGCACAGATCCACAAGCCAATCGTCAGCATCGATTGCCTCAACACAATTGTTGAAAGTCTTTGGCCCGTTAGCAAGGAACTGGTTGAGTGTAGCAAAGTGATTCTGATTGTTGCCTTGGTTCCCTTGGTTGCCTTGATTGTGCTCTTGGAGAATTTGCATGATCAACTGTGTGTTTGCATTGGTTGCGGCCATCACAGCTTGCCATGCCTCCAGAGGAGGTGGAGGTGGTGGAGGATCTTGATTCTGATTCTGATTGGTGCTCTTAGCGGGAGCCATCCTGAAGAGGTTGACCACCGTTAGCACATAGATAGATAAAATGAAGCTTGAAAGTGCGTTATATCGACTAGAGGGGGATGAATAGGCGATTTTTATGAAAGTCTTTAGAACATGGGAGTTTTGAAGACAAATGATAAAATTAAACCTATTACCATGCAGCAGAAGGTAGACTACACTAGGCTAACCATAGTCAAGTATTCAATGAAGTGAAAGCACAAAGACTAATAGCAGCTAGGTAGTAAGGATCAGGTAGGAAGATATTGTGAAGCCAAACAGAACACGCAGTCACTCAGTGAAGACAAATGATAGAGCAAACATACAATGACTTCACAAGGAGTAACAGAAAGTAAAGTGAAGTGAAGATGAAACCAGTGACTCGTTGAAGAGAATGATTTGTTGAACCAGTTCTAGTTGCTGTGACAACTGTACGTCTGGTTGGAGCGGCTAGGTATTTAAACCTTAGGACACATAGTCCCGGACACCCAGTCCTGAACACGCAGCTCAGGACACCCAGTCCTCATCGTATTCTCCTTGAGCTAAGGTCACATAGACCTCGCCCAATCACTCTGGTATGTCTTCAAGGTAGACTCCCAAACCTTCACAGACTTCGTTCACTGGCAATCCACAATGTCTCTTGGAAGCTCAAAACGCGACGCCAGACCGGCTGGAGGATGCACATTCCTCAAGTGTAATAAGTCTTCAGATCACACAGACAAGAAGACTTAAGTGATGCCCAATTCTCTCTGGCTTTGGTGGTTAGGGCTTTATCCTCGCAAGGAAATTCTCTCTAAGGCTTCGAGGTGGGTTGCTCTCAAACGACAAAAGCCGTACTCTCAATCTGAGCAGCCAACCGTTTATGGTTGTAGGGGGTGGGCTATTTATAGCCACTTGGCAACCCGACCTGATTTGTCCGAAATGACCCTGGGTCACTAAGGAACTGACACGTGTTCCAACGGTCAGATTTCAAACTCACACGGCAACTTTACTTGGGCTACAAGCAAAGCTGACTTGTCCGACTCTAGACAAGATTCGCTCTCATAGTCTTCACTCGAAGACATAGGTTTTTGGTTTAGGCATCACTTCAGTCATTCTGACTGGTTCTCTTGGACCCCACTTAACAGTACGGTGGTTCCTATGACTCAACACAAAAGAAAAAGAACTACGAAAGATCTAAGTCTTCGAGCTCCATAGGCTTCATGTGGTGTCTTCTCTTGTCATAGTCTTCAAATGTGAATATCTTCATATACCACCTTTGACTTCAATGTCTTCATACATTTTTAGGGGTCATCTCTGGTAGGAAAACCGAATCAATGAGGGACTTCTACCTGTGTTATCCTGCAATTCTCACAAACACATTAGTCCCTCAACTAGGTTTGTCGTCAATACTCCAAAACCAACTAGGGGTGGCACTAGATGCACTTACAATCTCCCCCTTTTTGGTGATTTGATTGATGACAAACTAGTTGAAGTTTTCAACGGGGAATATAATCTGTGAAATTGTAAAGGATAAGGAATTGTCTTCATAAGTTGCAAGGGCTCCCCCTGAAGATGTGCATATAAGTTAATTTGCTTTTGGAATGCAAATGCACATGGCAGGTGGTACTTGTGGAGATCCACTTCAACTTATGATGACAATCCACTATGCATGTGAAAGTATATGAAGATAATGCCATGCATAATGGAAAATGGACGACTGCAGAATGATCTAAGTGCGGAATTTATCGTCGCACATGCGGAATTTATCTTCGCAAAACAAGGTGGCAAATTAAGTAGCAGACGACCATCTAGTTTAAGTGTTACAACTCATAAGAACCAAATGTAGCAAAAAAACGAGAGTTGTAAGCACTGAAGCAAAATATAAGCACCACCCGCTTGAAGACTATCAATCTCATATGCTTCTCCCCCTTTTGTCAGTAATGACCAAAAAGGTTTGAAGACATAGAGCCTCTACTCGTTCCCATGAGGAGTAGGTGAAGTAGCAGGGTTGTTGGTGTTGTTTGGCGGTGCAGAAGAGCTTGGAGGTGCTGAAGGAGGTGGCGGTGAAGTAGCATCGTCTTCTTCCTCAATAATTCTGGCAGTGACTGTGGCAGCAGAGGAAGAGAACTCAGAGTCTTCAAGGGATGGAGTTCCTAGCAGCACAGCCCTTCGAGGAGGTGTGGAGTCAAACTTGAATCTCTTAGTGAAGCCATCCTCTTGAAGATCAGCTTCAGAAAGCATCATTGTTAGCCCTTGCCATGTGCGGCGACAAGTTTCATGGGCAACGAACGCATTCTTGGTGGCAAGTTTTCGAGTGCGATTAACATCCACCAAGAGGCTTTTCATCTGACGCTTCAGCCAGTCATGATGCCTATCTTGTTTCTGATGTAGAGCCACACGAAGCTCTCAGTCATTGAGAACACGAGTGCGCTTCTTGGGTCTTGGAGCAGTGGCACTGTCAGTGGCTTCAGTGGAAGCAGGGTGTGGTGCACGTGTAGTGCCAGCCAAAGGATACACCCGAGAAACTGCTTCAACGCCTTCAACGTTCTGTGTAAAACTCTGATGTTCTGCATTCTGAAGACTTAGAGGTTGCTTGGCATGCTCAGAGTATATGGCTTCAGTATTCAGTAGACATGTCCACGTCAGGCAAGAAGATCCGATGGTTGCGGCCTGAGGGCTGATACGAGATGGCGGAGTGTAGCTTGATCAGCCGCATGACCCAAGGGGCGTAGAACTTCAAAACAAACAGATCAATGCCTGATGCAGCAAGTTGGCGTATGAAGAAGTCATGTGCATTGAAGCATTTTCCATGAAGTATATAGAAGACCAAAGTCTTCATTGCACCCTGAAGCTTGGCATTTGGAGAGTGCCCTTTGATAGGCCAGAGAGTTCGCCTGATGATGTGATAGATGGTTCTGGGCAGGTACTCAAGGTCTTCAACGAAGAACTCTGTGGGATAAGCAGCATCTTGGGGCAATGGCTTCATCATGCTGAGCATTTGACTCATATCAGGTTCTGTCCGCTGAAAGATGCTCTCAATAGCTTCAGCATGCAGCTGACAGCCTTGCTCGAAGAGATCGCCAAGAGTGGGCAAGCCAGTGAGCTCAATGATGTCAAATGCATTGGCTTCATGATGAACGTTGCCAGTCATCCACTCCAGGACCCAAGTCTTCGGATCTCTGCTGTACCCTTTGATGTGAAGTGTGGCATAGAATTGTAGCAGCAGCTCTTCATTCCAATGCTCTTCATCAGTAACAAACTGCAGCAGACCCACTTGCTTGAAGCAATCCAACGCTTCTTCTAGACAGGGCAGACCAGCTATAGCTTTAACGTCAAGGCGCTTGTGTGGGAAGATGCGACCTTGGTTGTAAAGAATGCAAGAGTAATAGCTTCGTTGAGGATAGCTCCAGAACCGATCAGATGATATCCTTTCCCTTGAGTAGGGGTTCCTGGAGCTATTGAAGAACGTGTTGTCTGCCCTGAAGCCATTGATGTTGAAGGAGCCAGGTGCTGATGCAGGACCTGGAAACCTTGGCAGTCTTCGAATTGGCTTCTGGACCTGAGGTCTGTGCTCAACATGATAGTTGAATTGGGGACCGGCAGCAGACTCAGGAACAGAAGTGGCGGGATCAGTGGCTTCGCTGTCTTCTGAAGCTTTTGCTGGGGAGGGCTCCACATTAGCTTCATTGGTGGTTGTGGCAGCCTCACGATTTTCATCCTCCACTTGACTACCTGGAGGGTCGGTCACAAGCACATTCTCCTGGAGAACTGCTTCTTGGTGGAACAAGGGAGTGGGATCTTGTGGTACTTCTTCTTCTGCGGCTGTTGCAGCCGGAATGTCTTCAACAGAGACTTGAGGCCTTGGACCTTTGCGAAGCCTGCGTAACGCAGACGGCGCCTATGGAGTTGGAGTGGGCTGGGCCTCATAGTCTTCTTCCTCTTATGGGCGATCCGCCCATGAAGCATCCTGTGCAATTGGCGTCAGTGGACGACCAATGCTGATGAGTTTGCTGTTTTCAAACTGAGGAAGAACTGCATCATCTTCTACATTGTCATGATGACCAATGTCTTCAGCAGCGATGGGATCAGCTGCTGGAATGTCTTCAGCTTCAGGAGCCTCTGTGGAAGTAGGCTCATGAACTGTCAGTTGACATTCTGCATCAGGATGAACCATAGAAATGGGTTCAACTATCAAGGGCTCTGTGGGAGCATCCCGAGCTTTCTTGGTCTTTCTCTTTTTCTTGGTGGGGGCAGTAGGAGAGGCTTCAGAGTGTTTCCTCTTCCTGGCTTCAGCCTCAACAGTTCTTGTCTTCTTGAGCTCTGAAGCTGTTGATCGGCTTTTTGCTTCGAGCCAGTCAGTCTAGTTGGGAAGACAATCGGAACTGCTTCTTGCCTTGGTGCATCAGGTTCAGCCGTAGCAGGCTTCTTCTTCTTCTTCTTTGCGGCCATCCTGGGGTCGATGCCAGGATGCCCAAGTGCCTTGCGCTTCTCAGCCTCATTATAGGCTTGCACACATCTGTCAGCCAGAGTCTTCATGCGCTCACGCGAACCCTGAGCTTCTGCACGCTTCTTCACAAAGGCTTCCTTGAGCTCGTGCATCATTGTCTTCGAATCCATTGGATTCGGGTCTTGCGCTAACTGTAATCCTCTTCAGGATCTGTCTTGTACATTTCTGAGAGTTCATTAGGCAGATCTCTGGAGGTCTCACCACGACGCTTTCTGCCACCCTTCCTTGCTGCTTTCTCTGAAGCCATAAACTTTAACTTGAAAGGCTTCAAGACGTTCAAAGGCTTCAAAGGTTTTCGTTTGCTGGACCAACAGGAACTGGCTTTGGGAGAATTTATGTGATGCTATAAGAATTCTGCAAATGAATGCAGACTATGAGAACCAAAGGATTCTCCCATGGACATGTACCTGTGACAGCATTAAGGTGCGAGGGAAGGGGAAGAGGTCATATGCATTCTCAGAAGATTTTGAAGATAAATCTGTTTAGAAGACATTGACCTCATCATGCGAAGACATTCACTCATAGATAAGAAGTTGGTTCCAGATTTGTACGAATCCATAGATCAGTACAAGTGAGGAATCTAACTACTTTGTGAAGCACAAGTGAATATACTAGGCATGTTATGAGATGCAATATGAGAGAGATCTAGCTTGTGTGAACAGAAACTGCTTGTGGTAGAAAGTGACAGATCAATAGGATCAACGGTGCTGTAAAAAGGGAGTTTTATTTACCACACTGAGAACTGCTAGACGGGGTGGGAGATGAGGCCGAGCAGTTCACTCTTCCGTTCCCTAACTTGGCGATGGAGGACACCTACGGCGACGGCGGAGAGGACGATGTCCGTGGTCGGCGTGAAGACGGCGTCGGAGAGGTTGCGGCAGCGAAGCGCTTCGTTGCCGGCGTCGTCGAGAGCTAGCGGTGGCGCTAGGGTTCGTGCGAGGGTGGAAGAAGATATAATGACCGCTATGAGTGTGTATTTATAGGCACAGGGGCGGCACTGTGCTATTACACAGGTGCCCCTTGCGATTCGCATCTGAGGAACACGTGGCCATTATGCGGAATTTTGGGGTTTGTTCCACGTCCCACGCACGCCTGTATTGTCGGGTGGTCGTTCCTACTTCTCCGGATTTCATGTGGAGGAATGAGCATTGAAAACGGACTTAATGGTTGTCTCTGTATCTTCTGCTGACAAGGACGCAGAGAAGACATTCGACAGTTTCAATAGAATGCATATGACTTGGAGAGATAGAGTTTCAGATAGAAAGCATAGAGAGGTTAGGGTCCGATAACATTCACTTAGTTCAAAAGATTCAACACGAAGACATAGCTATAAGTGAATGCTGTAGAGGACAGAACACTAGTATATATATATATCTATAAACAACATAGTGAAGATAATCATGAAAATATGTTGAGATCGAAGCCAAACCAAATGTGAAGACATTGCAAGGTAACGCCATGAGTGAAACACTTCAAAATAGAACGTTTGGTGGTGGCGTTACCCACCGTATAGGAAGTATTAGACCCAGACACGGCGCATAATTATCGTGGCGCTCCGAAGTCAAATTCCACATTAATGTATTCACACTTAGAATGTATGTCTTCATTGATTGAACATATACTTTACTTTGTGTGTTGCGCATCTAAGTCATCAATATGCATAAGGGTTAGGATGTGTGCCTGATCACAGGACATTTGAGGATTCCAGGATATTTAGCTCACACCGTAACTTGCAAAACCTCTTCTCATCCAAGGGCTTGGTGAAGATATCTACCAATTGCTCTTCAATGTTGACGTGTATGATATCAATTTCTTCCTTCACAACATGATCTCTAAGAAAGTGATGACGAATTTCAATGTGCTTTGTCTTCGAGTGCTGAACTGGGTTGTTGGCAATCTTGATGGCGCTTTCGTTGTCGCAGTAAAGTGGCACTTGCTTCAGATGAATGCCGAGTGTTTGCTTCATCCACAGAAGCTGAGCGCAGCAAGATCCAGCAGCAATGTATTTAGATTCAGCAGTGGAGAGAGATACACAGTTCTGCTTCTTTGAAGACCAACATACAAGTGATCGTCCCAGAAAGTGACATGTGCCTGATGTAGACTTGCGATCAACTTTGTCACCAGCATAATCAGCATCCGAGAATCCAACCAGATCAAACTCTGAGCCCTTTGGATACCATAATCCTAGAGTTGGGGTGTGAGCCAAATATCGAAGAATTCGCTTCACAGCTAAGTGATGCGACTCCTTTGGTGCCGCTTGAAATCGAGCACACATGCAAACACTAAGCATAATATCTGGCCTAGATGCACATAGATAAAGTAAAGAACCAATCATGGAGCGGTATACCTTTTGATCGAACTCTTTACCATCGTTGTCAGGACCCAGATGATGTTTGGCTAGCATTGGTGTTGTGAAGCCTTTGCAGTCTTGCATACCGAACTTCTTCAGGCAATCTTTGAGATACTTCTCTTGAGATATGAAGATGCCATTGCATTGTTGTCGTATTTGAAGTCCGAGGAAGAACTTTAGCTCTCCCATCATAGACATCTGATATTGCCTTGCATCATATATCCAAACTCTTCACTGTACTTCTGATTGGTGCAGCCGAAGATAATGTCATCCACATATATTTGGCACACAAACAGTTCACCATCATATGTCTTCGTGAAAAGAGTGGGGTCTAGGGAACTAGGTATGAAGCCTTTGCTCTTCAGGAAGTATTTGAGTGTGTCATACCAGGCCCGAGGGGCTTGTTTGAGGCCATACAGTGCCTTGTTGAGCTTGTATACCATGTCAGGATGTTTTGGATCTTCAAAGCCAGGAGTTTGTGCAACATACACTTCTTCTTCAATCTTGCCATTGAGAAAGGCACTCTTCACATCCATTTGATATAGAAGTATGTTATGATGATTTGCATAGGCCAGCAGTATGCGTATGGCTTCAAGTCTAGCCACAGGAGTAAATGTTTCATCGAAGTCAATGCCTTCCACTTGAGTATATCCTTGAGTAACGAGACGAGCTTTGTTTCTGACAACTTGACCATGCTCATCTTGCTTGTTGCGGTATATCCATTTGGTGCCTATTATATTGTGCTTCCGTGGATCAGGACGCTTAACCAGTTCCCATACATTATTCAGCTCAAACTGTTGAAGCTCTTCTTTCATAGCTTGAATCCATTCAGGTTCCATGAAGGCTTCTTCAACTTTCTTGGGTTCTGCTATTGAGACGAATGCGAAGTGCCCACAGAAATTTGCTAGCTGAGTTGCCCTTGAACGAGTGAGTGGACCAGGTGCATTGATGCTATCAATTATTCTTTCAATCTGCACTTCATTGGCAACGCGAGGATGTACAGGGCGAAGACTTTGCTCTTGCTGTTCATTGTCGTTGTTGGAAGGAATGTCTTCAGGCTGAGCATTGTCTTCATGTTGATCAGTTGCTGAAATGATAAGTTCTTCTTCAGCATGAGCTTCAGAAGGTATAATTTCTCCAGTTCCCATTAGCTTGATTGATTCACTGGATGGAACTTCATCTAGCACATTTGGCAGCTGCTCTCTTTGTGAACCATTGGTCTCATCGAACCGCACATCCACTGTTTCAACCACTTTGTAATGAAAAAGGTTGAAGACTCTGTAGGAGTGCGAATCCTTTCCATATCCAAGCATAAAACCCTCATGTGCTTTTGGTGCAAATTTTGAGGTGTGATGTGGGTCCTTGATCCAGCACCTTGCGCCAAATACTCTGAAGTAACTGACATTTGGCTTCTTGCCAGTAAGGAGCTCATAAGATGTCTTGTTCAGTAGCTTGTGAAGATAAACACGATTGATTGTATGGCATGCAGTATCAATGGCTTCGGGACAGAATTTTCTTGGTGTCTTGTATTCGTCTAGCATCGTTCTGGCCATCTCAATTAGTGTTCTGTTCTTGCGTTCGATGACGCCATTCTGCTGTGGCGTGTACGGGGCTGAGAATTCATGTGTGATGCCCAATGTATCAAGATATGTATCAAGGCCAGTGTTCTTGAATTCAGTGCCATTGTCACTTCTAATGTGCTTTATCTTGGCGCCAAAATTGTTCATAGCTCGATTGGCGAAGCGTCTGAAGACATCCCGCACTTCAGTCTTGTAAAGGATTATGTGCACCCAAGTATATCTAGAATAATCATCAACAATAACAAAGCCATAGAGGCAAGCAGTAGTAGTTAGAGTTGAGTAATGAGTGGGACCGAAAAGATCCATGTGAAGCAGTTCGAAGGGTCGAGTAGTGGTCATGATTGTCTTCGAGGGATGTTTGGCCCTCGTCATCTTCCCTGCTTCACAGGCACCGCATAAGTGGTCTTTCTTGAACTTGACGCCCTCGATGCCTATGACATGCTTCTTCTTCGCAAGGGTGTGAAGGTTCCTCATGCCAGCATGTCCAAGCCTCCGATGCCAGAGCCAGCATTCTGAAGCCTTTGCTAGAAGACAAACTGCAAGCTGTGGCCCTGCTGAGAAATCTACCACGTACAAATCATCTTTTCGATACCCTTCAAACACTAGAGACTTGTCAGATTCCATTAGTACAAGGCAACGATATTTTCCAAACATTACGATCATGTTCAAATCGCAAAGCATTGACACAGACATTAAGTTGAAGCCAAGGGATTCAACAAGCATGACTTTATCCATGTGTTGATCCCTTGAGATTGCAACTCTACCTAGACCCAATACCTTACTTTTACCAGTGTCAGCAAATGTGATGTGGCTCTTGTCGGATGGATGTAAGGTTGAGTGCATAAGAAGACTTCTTTTGCCAGTCATGTGATTTGTACACCCACTGTCAATAATCCATTCTGAAGATGCTGGTGTCGTACCCTACAGTGCAGTTAGGGGGATAGGCTTCACCAAGAGCATTGTGAAGCAAAAACATTTGACGAACTAGTGGGTTATGAAAGCTTAGATCCAGGTTAGGACTAATAGGGAGAGTAGCAAGCGATTCAGGTACGAAGTACATATAAGACCATTTGGCCATTTGATCTTGCGCCCTACAAGATTTTTAAGGTCCCCAGCAATGGCGTCAGACGATTTTAGTTTCTGCTGGAGACCTTTCCCTGCAAAAGAGAGTTAAGCTTTCTTAGCCACCCACATCTTCAAGGGTGGCTTAGAAGCAATTAGTCTAAGTGCAGCATCTGAGAATTTTGGCTTTGAAGCCCTAGCAAACAGTCTTGCAGGCGGACAATAGTACTCATAAGAATAAGGAGAATAGTTCTTGGTCTTATGAACATGGCGGTTTGATGAACCGCTCTCATATTCATATGCCTGAGTATGGTTTCCCTGCAAAACATTTGCGTTAGTGCGACTCAGGTGACTCCTCTGTCTGTATGAAGCCTTTGGACCGTATGAAGCCTTTGGTCTGAGGTTTGTCTTCTTCATGTGAGGTGTCATGAAGACATTCACAGGAAGATTTTCCAGACACCTTTTCGGAACCCAGATCTTCTTCATAGGCGGTCCATTCCTGCAGTTAGTACCAATGTACCTGGCAAACACTTCACCATTCTGATTCTTAAACATTATATAGTTTGCATCAAAGGATTCATCAATGATAATGGGGTTAGCACAAGTGAAGCCAGTTAGATTGGATGGATCTGCTGAAGGTTCCTTTGCAGCAACCCACATGGTTTTGGGGTACTGCTCAGGTTTCCATTAAGAGCCATCTGCATTCATTTTCCTTACGAACCCAACACCCTCTTTTCTAGGGTTTCGGTTCAGAATCTGCTTTTTGAGGACATCACATAGTGTCTGATGCCCTTGAAGACTTTTGTACATCCCTGTTTCAAGCAATGTCTTCAACCTAGCATTCTCATCAGCAATAGCGGTGGTATCCTCAACAGAGGGGTTAGTTGCCACATCAATAGTTGAAGATATTGCAACAGCAGTAGCAATAGAACATTCAGCAACAGAAGTAGCATTATCACGCTCAATGCATTTAAGACATGGTGGTTCAAATCCTTCCTGAGCGGGACTGATCTGTTTGGCGCGAAGTGACTCGTTTTTCGTTTGAAGATCTTCATGAACCGCTCTCAATTTCTCAAGATCCTGCTTCCTTTGAAGATAATCATAGGAAAGCTTTTCATGAGTTGTTGAGAGAGTTTCATGAACACTTTCAAGTTCCTGATACTTAACGTGAATATTTTTTATTTCTTCAATTAAGGATTCCGATCGAGTCATTTCAGCACCTAACAGATCATCGCTTCTGTCTAACAGTTTTTGAATATGTTCCATAGCTTTCTGTTGTTCAGTTGCAATTTTAGCAAGTGTTTTATAGCTAGGTTTTGAACCAGAATCAGAGTCATCGTCACTAGATGTTTGATAGTGAGTAGTGCGTGGGATTACCTTGGCAGCGCGTGCCATGAAGCAGTAGGTAGAAGCAGAGTAATCCTTGTCATTTGTATCAGTGTCGGTGATGAAGTCATTGTCTTCAGTGTTGAAGATGGACTTGGCAACGTATGTTGTAGACAGACTTGCGACGCCTGAGTCGGATTCCTCCTCAGACTCCACCTCCACCTCCTCAGAAGCAGACTCCTCCTCTGAATCCATTTCCTTGACAACAAACGCACGTGCCTTGCCAGATGAGCTCTTCTTGTGTGATGAAGACTTTGAGGAAGACTTGGAAGAAGACCTTGAGTATTTCTTCTTCTTCTTCTTGTCGTCAGAGTCATATTCCTTGCTCTTCTTCTTCTTTTTGTTCTCATTGTCCCACTGTGGACACTCAGAGATGAAGTGGCCAAGTTTCTTGCACTTGTGACATGTTTTCCTCTTGTAGTCATGAGCAGGAGCTTCATCATTCCTTGAACTTGATCGGGAAGACTTTCTGAAGCCTTTCTTCTTGGTGAATTTTTGGAACTTGTTGACAAGCATAGCAAGTTCCCTTCCAATGTCTTCAGGATCATCAGAACTGCTGTCAGATTCTTCTTCAGATGAGGAGACAACTTTTGCCTTCAAGGCACGAGTTCGCCCATAGTTTGGACCGTAGATATCTCTTTTCTCCGAAAGCTGAAACTCATGCGTGTTGAGCCTCTCAAGTATGTCAGACGGATTGAGTGTCTTGAAATCAGGACGTTCTTGAATCATCAGAGCCAGGATGTTAAACGAACTATCAAGTGATCTCAGCAGCGTCTTGACGACTTCGTGTTTGGTAATCTCAGTGGCGCTGAGGGCTTGAAGCTCATTTGTGATGTCAGTGAGTCGGTCAAATGTGTGCTGGACATTCTCATTGTCATTTCTCTTGAAGCGGTTGAAGAGGTTGCAAAGGACACTGATTCTCTGATCTCTCTGGGTTGAGATGCCTTCATTGACCTTGGAGAGCCAGTCCCAGACCAGCTTGGATGTCTTCAAAGCACTCACACGGCCATACTGTCCTTTGGTCAGATGACCACAGATGATATTCTTGGCAGTAGAGTCCAGTTGAACGAATTTCTTGACATCAGCAGCAGTGACACCTTCTCCAGCCTTGGGAACGCCGTTCTCGACGACATACCATAGGTCGACGTCAATGGCTTCAAGATGCATGCGCATCTTATTCTTCCAGTAGGGATATTCAGTTCCATCGAAGACGGGGCACGCAGCGGAGACTTTAATTATCCCTGCAGTCGACATAGCTAAAACTCCAGGTGGTTAAACCGAATCACACAGAACAAGGGAGCACCTTGCTCTGATACCAATTGAAAGTGCGTTATATCGACTAGAGGGGGGGTGAAGAGGCGATTTTTATGAAAGTCTTCAGAACATGGGAGTTTTGAAGACAAACGATAAAATTAAACCTATTACCATGTAGCGGAAGGTAGACTACACTAGGCAAACCATAGTCAAGTATTCAATGAAGTGAAAGCACAAAGACTAATAGCAGCTAGGTAGTAAGGATCAGGTAGGAAGATATTGTGAAGCCAAACAGAACATGTAGTCACTCAGTGAAGACAAATGATAGAGCAAACATACAATGACTTCACAAGGAGTGACAGAAAGTAAAGTGAAGTGAAGATGAAACCAGTGACTCGTTGAAGACAATGATTTGTTGAACCAGTTCTAGTTGCTATGACAACTGTACGTCTGGTTGGAGCGGCTAGGTATTTAAACCTTAGGACACATAGTCCCGGACACCCAGTCCTGAACACGCAGCTCAGGACACCCAGTCCTCACCGTATTCTCCTTGAGCTAAGGTCACATAGACCTCGCCCAATCACTCTGGTAAGTCTTCAAGGTAGACTCCCAAACCTTCACAGACTTCGTTCACTGGCAATCCACAATGTCTCTTGGAAGCTCAGAACGCGACGCCTAACCGGCTGGAGGATGCACAGTCCTCAAGTGTAATAAGTCTTCAGATCACACAGACAAGAAGACTTAAGTGATGCCCAATTCTCTCTGGCTTTGGTGGTTAGGGCTTTATCCTCGCAAGGAATTCTCTCTCAAAGGCTTTGAGGTGGGTTGCTCTCAAATGACAAAAGCCATGCTTTCAATCTGAGCAGCCAACCATTTATGGTTATAGGGGGTGGGCTATTTATAGCCACTTGGCAACCCGACCTGATTTGTCCGAAATGACCCTGGGTCACTAAGGAATTGACACGTGTTCCAACGGTCAGATTTCAAACTCACACGGCAACTTTACTTGGGCTACAAGCAAAGCTGACTTGTCCGACTCTGGACAAGATTCGCTCTCATAGTCTTCACTCGAAGACATAGGTTTTTGGTTTAGGCATCACTTCAGTCATTCTGACTGGTTCTCTTGGACCCCACTTAACAGTACGGTGGTTCCTATGACTCAACACAAAAGAAAAAGAACTACAAAAGATCTAAGTCTTCGAGCTCCATAGGCTTCATATAGTGTCTTCTCTTGTCATAGTCTTCAATGTGAATATCTTCATATACCACCTTTGACTTCAGTGTCTTCATACATTTTTAGGGGTCATCTCTGGTAGTAAAACCGAATCAATGAGGGACTTCTACCTGTGTTATCCTGCAATTCTCACAAACACATTAGTCCCTCAACTAGGTTTGTCATCAATACTCCAAAACCAACTAGGGGTGGCACTAGATGCACTTACAAAGCTGAATCCAACGGAATGAAAATTGCAACATATAGTCTTCACATCCGAACAAAATGAACGAATGCATTCCTCTTGAAATGGTCACATATCCAAAAATTGAGAAGCCACTTAGAATTAAGGTAGAGAAATAGATCAACAAGGTACGGATCAAGAACGAATAATCGGTAAGAAATCCCAATCTCAAACCAAATATCCGTGGAAGAAGAACTAGACCTACAAGAATTCCCACCTATGAAACTCCCGAACCTTTCCGGTTATGCAATCAGGTGTTGGGGATACAGGGGAAGCATAATATCTCACCCAAATCTGACAAATCCTACCTCCAGCTGTATCCATCCTTCAACACATAACCAAGAAAAACTTCAGAAACCATCTACCTCAACATTCGAAAAGCATCTGTTATACAAGTTATGGCGATACTCCCGAAATCCCGCCCCAGTACTGGGTGGCGTCGAGGTTATCTCACCAATGAACTGCATAAAAGAGATTTTCGATGTCGGCGTACTAGACTCAGGTATTCCAGAACTGCAACGATAAAATTATGACGACAACACCTCAGAGCTCAACTCCCCGGGACACTTCCACAAAACCCCTGACAGGAGGCACCAAGACAATGTTCTCGTCATAAAACCATCGGAACGATTCCAAGATACCCGCGTGATCCTAAAATTTTTTTAGTGAAATTTGAGAAGAGAAGAGTCAAAACTCTACGTCAGGATGCCTTACCAGAGCGATGAGGAGACTGGGAAGTAAAAAGAATTCCTAAACTCTCTGATATATAATTCCTAAATGACTCAAAAACATTTTTCTAGACACAACTCGGCTACTAAAAACGATCAAGCAATGGGGCTCCTAAGGTCGGGGAAGGCTCTGATTACCAAGTTGTAACACCCTCGATGCGACTATAGCTCCCACGTGTCGAGGCACGACTTAGAGACATAATCGCATTGAAGGCATATGTCACAAGTTAGGCAATCTTCACAACATCCCATGTAATATATAGATAATAAAAGGGGAGATAACATAGTTGGCTTACACTCGCCACGTCAATCAAGTACATAAATAACATTACATCATTCAAACACTCATGGCCTGACTACGGAGCCAAAATAAAAGATAACCCAACATGCGACACGGTCCCGATCACCCCGAACTGGGCACCACTACTAATCATCAGGAAAGGAAACATAGTATCGTTGAGAGTCCTCGTCGAACTCCCACTTGAGCTCGAGCGCATCACCTGGAGCGGAATCGTCAGGCCTTGCATCTGGTGTAATAGTAATCTGTGAGCCACAGGGACTCAGCAATCTCGCACCCTCACAATCAATACTATTTAAGCTTAATAGGTATGGCAAGGTAAATATATGTGGAGCTGCAGCAAGCGACTAGCATATGTGGTTGCTATCCTGTTCGCAAAAGAGAGCGAGAAGAGGAGGCAAAGCGCGAGCGAGAAACTAGAGAGCAATCTGTGCAAGCATTACTCCAACACCGTGTTCACTTCCCGGACTCCGCCGAGAAGAGACCATCACGGTAACTCATAGTGTTGATTCATTTTAATTAAGTTAAGGTTCAAGTTATCTACAATCGGACATTAACAAATTCCCATCTGCCCATAACCGCGGGCACGACTTTCGAAAGTTCAAATCCCTGCAGGGGAGTCCCAACTTAGCCCATGACAAGCTCTCACGGTCAACGAAGGAATAGACCTCCTCCCGAGATGTTCCGATCAGACTCGGTATCTCGGTTCTTCAAGACACTTCGACAGGTTAAAACAAATCCAGCAACACCGCCCGAATGTGCCGACAAATCCCGATAGGAGCTGCACATATCTCGTTCTCAGGGCACACTCAGATAGGTCAAGCTACGAGTAAAACCAACCCTTGAGTTTCCCCGAGGTGGCCCCGCAGGCTGCCTGGTTCGGACCAACACTCAGAGGAGCACTGGCCCGAGGGGGGGGGTTTAAAATAAGATGACCCTCAGGCTCCGGAAACCCAAGGGAAAAAGAGGCTAGGTGGAAAATGGTAAAACCAAGGTTGGGCATTGCTGGAAAAGCTTTAATCAAGGCGAACTATCAAGGTGTTCCCATTATAACCCAACCGCATAAGGAACGCAAAATCCGGGAACATAACACCGATATGATGAAAACTAGGGCGACAAGAGTGGAACAAAACACTAGGCGAGAGGCTGAGCCTTCCACCCTTTACCAAGTATATAGATGCATTAATATAACATGGCAATATAATGATATCCCAACAAGAAAATAATGTTCCAACAAGGAACGGTCTCCAATCTTCACCTGCAACTAGCAACGCTATAAGAGGGGCTGAGCAAAGTGGTAACATAGCCAATCAACGGTTTGCTAGGACATGGTGGGTTAGAGGTTTGGCATGGAAATTTGGGAGGCTTGAAAGCAAGTGGTAGGCATCGTAGCATTGGCATAGCAAAAGAGCGAGCATCTAGCAAAGCAAAGATAGTAGTGATTTCGAGGGTATGATCATCTTGCCTACAAAGTTGTCAGAGTTGACTAGATCCTCGAAAGCAAACTCAACAGGCTCCTCGTTAGCAAACTCGTCTCCTGGCTCTACCCAAACAAGACAAACAAGCAACAAGGACACAATCAACCACGTGCAAGGATCAAACAATATGATGCAAGGATGGTATGCTATGCGGGATGCGATGCGGGATGCATATGCAAGATTTGACAAGGGATGCATGAACCTGGCCTCAACATGGAAATCCAAGTGTGCCACTGGAAAGATGAGATGAAATCGCTTGAAAACGATATAAAGAACGCCGGAATCGGAGTTACGGTTTGGAAATGGCAAGCGATTCAAATATGACACCGGTCTGCGATTTACACCAAGTAGCCATCTAAATGCAATGAGATGAACAAGCTACAGCACCCAAACATGGCAACAAAATACATGGCATGGATGCATTCATGATTCTTAACAAAAGTCTAGCACTGAGCTACGACCAATTCATCCATTAACAGGTTCAAATAAGCATGGCAAAAATGCATATGGTGAACAGATCTCAGACTTTGTGAAATTAACACTTGTCTGGAATTTCAGATCAGATAGCACTCTTCGGAGCAACAACACTACATGCTACAGGACCTGAACATGGCAAAGTAAAGCACGGCATGGAGCTAATCAAAGAGCTTAACAAAAGTCCCTTAGTGACCTTGAGCCAAAAGGGATCAGAAAATACAATTGCAAGCATGTGAACATGGCAAAAACATAATCAGTTCTCAGACTTAGTGAAAAACTGGAGCATGCTAAAACAGATATCAAGTAGGCATGTTTACGAGCTCGATGCACTCACTACAGAGCAAGTCATGACAAGCTAAGAATACACCCATCAATAATACACAAAATGCAAGCCAGACATGGCAAGAACAATAGCATAGCATGCACGGATCAACTACAACATCCTCGGCAAAATTGCTAACAAGTAGACAATCTTCCCAGATTCATGAAGTAGCAAAAGTAGAGCTCGATTGACTCAAGCTAGGGTGCTCCATAATTGCAACCAAATACATGGATGGATAGAGCACTACAAGATTAACAAAACATCCTTACTGATCATCCTCAAAAGAGGCACGGATCACTAGGAAACAACATGAACATATCGCCATATGAGATAAACAGGTCAAGGACTTAGTGGAAATGCCAAGTCCCTGAAATCAGCATTACCAAGTGCCTCACTTTCAAGCTTGTGCTAGTCACCACACACATCACAAAAATACATGGGTTGCACCTCTGGAAAGATGGCAAAACCCTTAACAAAACATATGTAGAGCTCAAGGTCATATCATGCACACAATAATCATGGCAAAAATGACAAATATCTAAATGGAGCAATAGATCTGACAAATATCTCAAGTAGCACTCTTCTAACAGCATTTCGGGCATCAAGATGAAATCAAATGAAAACGATGCAATGGAATGAAATGATGTACTCTCTGAGACGAACATTTAGATATGCTATATGCCAAAAACGGAGCTACGGATGCGGAGATATAACATGATGAAAAACGCCAATTATTAGGGTTTGGGACGAAAAAGTCAACCCCGATTCTCACATCTGGATCCGGTGCGAGGATCGAGGAGATCGCCGGATCCAAGCTCCTATTCGCCGGACATGTCGGGGTTCGCCGGAGTAAAGCCGTCCGGAGCTTGTGGCGGCGAGAAGAAGGCGGCGCCGGCGCGGCAGCGCCCACCGGCGACGAGGCGGCGCGGGGCGGACCCGGGGCGGGGCGGCGGAGACTGCCGGGGTCGTCGACGGCGGCGAGGGGTGCGGTGGCCGGCGCGGTGACCTGCGGCGGGGAAGAGAGGCACGGGGCGGCGCGGCTCTCCCAGGCGGCGGGGCGGCGAGAAGCCGGGTGGGGCGGCGGGGAGGGCCGGCCGCGGGCTTCCGCGGGCCGCGGCGGCGGAGATCGGCGGGATGCCACGTGGCAGGTGGCAACTGGTCGGCGGCGGTGGGCGGACGTGTCCGGCCCGATTCGGACACGTCCGGCGGCGAGGAGAGCTGATTCTAGGGTTTCGAGGGAGAAGGAGATCCAGATTTTGGAGGTGGTCTTTATATAGGCATAGGAGGAGCTAGGAGAGTCCAAATGAGGTGCGGTTTTCGGCCACGCGATCATGATCGAATGCTCTAGATGATGGAGAGGGTTTTGGTGGGTTTTGGGCCAAAGTGGAGGGGTGTTGGGCTGCAACACACACGAGGCCTTTTCGGTCCCTCGGTTAACCGTTGGAGCATCAAACGAAGTCCAAATGGTACGAAATTTGACAGGCGGTCTACCGGTAGTAAACCAAGGCCGCTCGGTCCAATCCGGAAATGTTTAATCCCCACACATGAAATAAAGGTAGAAATGACCACCGGAGGAGAACGAAGCGCCGGAATGCAAAAGGGACAACGGAGAAAATGCTCGAATGCATGAGATGAACACGTATGCAAATGCAATGCACATGATGACATGATATGAGATGCATGACAATGATAACAACACACGGAGACAAAGACCCGAACCCGAGAAAATAAAATAACTTAACGCCGGAAACGGCAAGAGTTGGAATGCATATTGGGTAAGTTACATCCGGGGTGTTACAGACACGTTGGATCAACGTGAATACTTTAGGGATTATCGCTTGACTCAAAAAGGGAAACTATTATGGGATCAAATTTATATGTTGCATTGGTATGCTCGGCAACTATGCTTGATATATGATTATACTTGTTGTTCTAGGATGAAGGCTCCACACCTTCCCTTTTTATGCAAATTTAATGATAATGAAACCTTAGCTTCTTATGCTAATGGTATATATGATTACTATGATATGGAACAAATAGAAGAATTTGTTGATTTTAAGGGTGCTTATGAAATTGAATCTTTGTTTAAAGAGTTTGAAGATTTTGATGATTCAGTTTATAGACCTGAAATTCAGCTATCCTTAAATATTGATAAGAGAGTTATAAATACAATCATGATATTTATGAATTTATTAAGAAAGTCTCTGCTGTCCGAGAAGAGACTTATATTTTGCAGGAGTCTATGTAAGAAGAAATTGATGAAACTGCGAGCTCATTGGCTGAAAAAGATGATGAGGAGAGCGAAGAACAAAAGGAAGAAGATCGGATTAGCTACCTGTTCCTACCTTCTTATGAGAGTAACTATCCAACTCATACATTATTTAATGTTCCTTCATTCTTACCGAAGGATGAATGCCACGATCCCGTTGATTCGTTTGAAATATCCCTTTTTGATGAACTTGATGCTTGCTATTCTTGTGGCCAAGATGCCAATATGAATTATGCTTATGGAGATGAACTTGCTATTGTTCCTTATGTTAAAAATTAAATTGTTGCTATTGCACCCACACATGATAGTCCTATTATCTTTTTGAATTCTCCAAACTACAATATATCAGAGAAGTTTGCACTTATTAAGGATTATATTGATGGGCGGCCTTTTACCATTGCACATGATAATTTTGATGAACATAATATGCATGTGCTTGCTGCTCCTACTTGCAATTATTATGAGAGAGGAACTACATCTCCGCCTATCTATGTTTCCAACACGTTAAAATTGCAAGAAACTTCTTATGCTATGCATTGGCCTTTACTTGGTGTGCATGAATTGTTCTTGTATGACATGCCGATGCATACGAAGAGAGTTAGACTTCATCATTGCTTGATATATGTTGCTTTGTGCTCACTACTAAATGCCAAATCATTGCTAATTCAAATTGGCTTCGATATACCTTAGGATCCGGGTGGATTCATTACTTGAGCACCTTATGCCTAGATTAATGGATTTAAAGAAAGCGCTGCCCGGGAGACAACCCGGAAGTTTTAGAGTTTAAAAACAAAAAAATAAAGAGGGGAACCCAAAACTTTTCAAAAAGAAAAGTGAAAGTGAGAGAGACAAGCATTAATGTTGAAGTGAGGGAGCTCCTTGAACTTTGGTCGTGCTCATGGAAACTTTGTGAATCTTGATTACAGAAAATTTTCAACAAAAATAATTATCCCCTTGTAAAATTCCATTGTATTATAAAAATAATGTGCCAAGATTTGCCTTTAGGTTGTTTACTATGCTTGTAGGTTTGTGCAGTGCAAAACAGAAACTTTAGCTGTAGTACGTGATTTTACATTTTTTATTGGTACGTAGAACGGTTCCAAAACTTTTTGCACTGTCTTTATATACAAATTGTTTATTTTTCCTAATTGTTTCAGAATTTTTTGGAGTACCAAAAGTATGGTGAATGTTCAGATTACTACAAACTGTCCTGTTTAAGACAGATTCTGTTTTTGATGCATTGTTTGCTTGTTTTGATGAAACTATAGATTTCTATCAGTGGATTAAGCCATGGAAAAGTTATATTACAGTAGCTACAATGCAAAAACAAAATATGAATTGGTTTGCAAAAGTACTTAGAGTAGTGATTTGCTTTATTATACTAATGGATCTTACCAAACTTTCTGTTGAGTTTTGTGTGGATGAAGTGATCAAGGATCGAGGAGGTCTCGATATGAGGAGGAGGAGAGGCAAGAGCTCAATATTGGGGATGCCCAAGGCACCCCAAGTAAATATTCAAGGATACTCAAGCGTCTAAGCTTGGGGATTGAGGGAGTCCTGGACTAAGGAGTCCTCGGGCGTCCGGCCTGTTATCTATGGGCCGGACTGATGGGCTATGAAGATATGAAGACCGAAGATTGTACCCGTGTCCGGATGGGACTCTCCTTGGCGTGGAAGGCAAGCTTGGCAAACAACTATGAAGATTCCATATTATGTAACCGAGTCTATGTAACCCTAGATCCCCCGGTGTATATATAAACTGGAGGACTTAGTCCGGATAGGGGATACTCAATACCGTAGTCATACAGGCTAGACTTCTAGGGTTTAGCCATTACGATCTCGTGGTAAATCAACTCTTGCAATACTCATACCCATCAATATCAATCAAGCAGGACGTAGGGTGTTACCTCCATCAAGAGGGCCCGAACCTTTGTAAAACTTCTTGTCCCCTGTCTCCTATTACCATCAACCTTAGACGCACAGTTCGGGACACCCTACCCGAGATCCGCCGGTTTTGACACCGACATTGGTGCTTTCATTGAGAGTTCCTCTGTGCTGTCGCTGAAAGGTTTGATGGCCCCTGCAATCGTTAATAATGGCGCTGTCTGCGGTGGAACTTTCCTCCCCGGGCAGATCTTTGTGTTCGGCGGCTTCGCACTGCGGGCCAACTCGTTGGCCATCTGGAGTAGATCGAAAGCTACGCCCCTGGCCATCAGGTCAGATTTGGGAGCTTAAACTACGCCGCGGACATCCATGGAGACTTGATCTTCGCCGGATTCGATACCGCGGTAGCCGCTCCCGATCACCCCGATGATCATGACTTAAATCTGTCATCGGGCCGCATCCAGGAGATCGCTCCTGTAACCGCTCTGGCCCTAGAGCCGGAGCAGGCCGCGCCATCCAAAGATGGGAGGATTAACCCCACCACGGAGGCCGCAGATTCCACGGCGTTGGAGCCGCATAGGGACCTGGTCTCACTCGATGCCTATGCCACCGGAACACCAGACTTGTCTCCGGCTGTGGGTTACCCATGCCCATATTGATGAAAATCCCGCAATAAGGGAGCACGATCCCTGCTTCAACAAGACGTGCCAGTAAAATACATGCCCCCAAAACGTGGAACGCGGGACAGGAAACGGTTCGAAATAAAGGCCGGGAGGGCGTGACGTCACATTATTAAAGTTTCCAGTAGATCGGATTCATAAAAGTGCTATACCCTCTACAGCTGTGCGTTGTAGATCCGGACACGTTCGTTTTGTCTGAAGGCTATTCGGGAGTTCGGAAAGAGGAACCCGCCTTGCAATGCCGAAGACAGCACTACGCGCCAGGTACCTTGTCATTGAAGCCAGGTTCACGGGCTACTGAGGGAGTCCTGGACTAAGGGGTCCTCAGGTGTCCGGCCTGTTATCTATGGGCCGGACTGATGGGTTGTGAAGATATGAAGACCGAAGACTGTACCCGTGTCCGGATGGGACTCTCCTTGGCGTGGAAGGCATGCTTGGCAAAAAACTATGAAGATTCCATATTATGTAACCGACTCTATGTAACCCTAGATCCCCCCGGTGTCTATATAAACCGGAGGACTTAGTCCGGATAGGGGATACTCAATACCATGGTCATACAGGCTAGACTTCTAGGGTTTAGCCATTACAATCTCGTGGTAGATCAACACTTGTAATATTCATACCCATCAATATCAATCAAGCAGGACGTAGGGTGTTACCTCCATCAAGAGGGCCCGAACCTGGGTAAGACTTTGTGTCCCCTGTCTCCTGTTACCATCAACCTTAGACGCATAGTTCGGGACCCCCTACCCAAGATCCGCCAGTTTTGACACCGACATCGGTGCTTTCACTGAGAGTTCCTCTGTGCTGTCGCTGAAAGGTTTGATGGCCCCTTCAATCGTCAATAATGGCGTTGTCTGTGGAGAAACTTTCCTCCCCGGACAGATCTTCGTGTTCGGCGGCTTCGCACTGCGGGCCAACTCGTTTGGCCATCTGGAGCAGATCGAAAGCCACGCCCCTGGCCATCAGGTCAGATTTGGAAGCTTGAACTACGTCGCAGACATCCGTGGAGACTTGATCTTCACCGGATTCGATACCGCGGTAGCCGCTCCCGATCACCCCGATGACCATGACTTAAATCTATCATCGGGCCGCATCCAGGAGATCGCTCCTGTAATCGCTCTGACCCTAGAGCCAGAGCATCCCGCACCATCCAAAGATGGGAGGATTAACCCCACCACGGAGGCCGCAGATTCCGCGGCGTTGAAGCCGCACATGGACCTGGTCTCACTCGATGCCTATTCCACCGTAACGCCTGACTCGTCTCCAGCTGTAGGTTTCGAATCATGCGAGCCTGCAGACGCCGAGCTTGATAGTTTACCGATCTTCGAATTCAGCGCCGCAGACATGTTCCAGCAATCGCCTCTGGGTGATGTGCTAAACTCATTAAAAAGTCTGTCCTTAGCGGAGGACTCTCAGCCAAACTATATCCGGCTCGAACTAGAGGCTGACGATGGAGAATTTCGCTTTCCATCCGCCACCCACTTTATAGCCACGGTCGAGGATTTGACCGACGAACTTGATTACGACTCAAAGGACATCGACCGTATGGACAACGATGCCGGAGAAGAAGAATACCAGAACCCGCCGTTCACCGGATGCTGGACGGCCACTTCCTCGTATGACGTATACATGGTGGATGCACCAAAGGAAAACATTGCTACCTCTGAGCACTGCGTTGGTTTTCCCCGAAGAGGAAGGGATGATGCAGCAAATTAGCGTAAGTATTTCCCTCAGTTTTTGAGAACCAAGGTATCAATCCAGTAGGAGGCTATGCGCGAGTCCCTCATACCTGCACAAAACAAATAAATCCTCGCAACCAATGCAAATAGGGGTTGTCAATCCCAATAAGGCCACTTACGAGAGTGAGATCTGATAGATATGATAAAGAAAATGTTTTTGGTATTTTTGTGATAAAGATACAAAGTAAAATAAAGGCAAAGTAAATAGCAAAGGAAATAACTAAGTAGTAGGAGATTAATATGATAAATATAGACCCTAGGGCCATAGGTTTCACTAGTGGCTTCTCTCGAGAGCATAAGTATTCTACGGTGGGTGAACAAATTACTGTTGAGCAATTGACAGAATTGAGCATAGTTATGAGAATATCTATGCATGATCATGTATATAGGCATCACGTACGAGACAAGTAGACCGACTCCTGCCTGCATCTACTACTATTACTCCACTCATCGACCGCTATCCAGCATGCATCTAGAGTATTAAGTTAAAAACAGAGTAACGCCTTAAGCAAGATGACATGATGTAGAGGGATAGACTCATGCAATATGATGAAAACCCCATCTTGTTATCCTCGATGGCAACAATACAATATGTGCCTTGCTGCCCTTACTGTCACCGGGAAAGGACACCGCAAGATTGAACCCAAAGCTAAGCACTTCTCCCATTGCAAGAAAGATCAATCTAGTAGGCCAAACCAAACTGATAATTCGAAGAGACTTGCAAAGATAACCAATCATACATAAAATAATTTAGAGAAGATTCAAATATTGTTCATAGATAGACTTGATCATAAACCCACAATTCGTCGATCTCAACAAACACATCCCAAAAAGGAAGATTACATCGAATAGTTCTCCACAAGAGAGGGGGAGAACATTGTATTGAGATCCAAAAAGAGAGAAGAAGCCATCTAGCTACTAACTATGGACCCGTAGGTCTGAGGTAAACTACTCACACTTCATCGGAGGGGCTATGGTGTTGATGTAGAAGCCCTCCGTGATCGATGCCCCCTCCGACGGAGCTCCGGAACATGCCCCAAGATGGGATCTCATGGATACAGAAAGTTACAGCGGTGGAATTAGAGTTTTGGCTCCGTATTTGATCGTTTGGGGGTACGTGGATATATATAGGAGGAAGGAGTACGTCGGTGAAGCAACAGGGGGCCCACGAGGGTGGAGGGCGCGCCTGGGGTAGGTAAGCGCACCCCCTACCTCGTGGCCTCCTCTCTTGTGCCCTGTCGTAAGGTCCAAGTCTCCTGAGTCTTATTCGATGAGAAAATCACGTTCCCGAAGGTTTCACTCCGTTTGGACTCCGTTTGATATTCCTTTTCTTCGAAACCCTAAAACAGGAAAAAAACAACAATTCTGGGCTAGGCCTTCGGTTAATAGCTTAGTCCCAAAAATAATATAAAAGTGGATAATAAAGCCCAATATGTCCAAAATAGTAGATAATATAGCGTGGAGCAATCAAAAATTATAGATACGTTGGAGACGTATCAAGCATCCCCAAGCTTAATTCTTGCTCGTCCTCGAGTAGGTAAATGATAAAAACAGAATTTTTGATGCGGAGTGCTACTTGGCATAATTTTAATGTAATTCTTCTTAATTGTGGTATGAATATTCAGAACCGAAGGATTCAAGACAAAAGTTCATATTGACATAAAAATAATAATACTTCAAGCATACTAACTCAGCAATTACGTCTTCTCAAAATAACATGGCCAAAGAAAGTTCATCCCTACAAAATCATATGGTTTAGTCATGTTTCATTTTTGTCACACAAGAATGCTCTCATCGTGCACAACCCCGATGATAAGCCAAGCAATTGTTTCATACTTTAGTAATCTCAAACCTATAAACTTTCACGCAATATATAAGCGCGAGACATGGACATAGCACTATGGGTGGAATAGAATATGATGGTGGAGAAGACAAAAAGGAGAAGATAGTCTCACATGAACTAGGCGTATCAACGGGCTATGGACATAGAACTATGGGTGGAGTAGAATATAATGAGGGGGGTTATGTGGAGAAGACAAAAAGAGGAGAAAGTCTCACATCAACGAGGCTAATCAATGGGCTATGGAGATGCCGACCGATTGATGTTAATGCAGGGAGTAGGGATTGCCATGCAAGGGATGCACTAGAGCTATAAATGTATAAAAGCTCAACAAAAGAAACTAGTGGGTGTGCATCCAACTTGCTTGCTCACGAAGATCTAGGGCACTTGAGGAGGCCCATTGTTGGAATATACAAGCCAAGTTCTATAATGAAAAATTCCCACTAGTATATGAAAGTGACAAAACAAGAGACTCTCTATCATGAAGATTATGGTGCTACTTTGAAGCACAATTGTAGAAAAGGATAGTAACATTGTCCCTTCTCTCTTTTTCTCTCATTTTTTGGGCCTTCTCTTTTTTATGGCATTTCTCTTTTTTTCCTCACTTGGGACAATGCTCTAGAAAATGATGATCATCACACTTCTACTTATTTACAACTCAATGGTTACAACTCGATACTAGAACAAAAGATGACTCTATATGAATGCCTTTGGCGGTGTACCGGGATATGCAATGGATCAAGAGTGACATGTATGAAAGAATTATGAACGGCGGCTTTGCCACAAATACTATGTCAACTACATGATCATGCTAAGCAATATGACAATAATGAATGTGTCATGATGAACGGAATGATGGAAAGTTGCATGGCAATATATCTCGGAATGGCTATGGAAATACCATAATAGGTAGGTATGGTGGCTGTTTTGAGGAAGATATAAGGAGGTTTATGTGTGAAACAGCGTATCATATCACGGGGTTTGGATGCACCCGTGAATTTTGCGCCAACTCTCAATGTGAGAAAGGGCAATGCACGGTAGAAGAGGCTAGCAAGGATGGAAGGGTGACAGTGTGTATAATCCATGGACTCAACATTAGTCATAAAGAACTCACATACTTATTGCGAAAATCTACAAGTCATCAAAAACCTCGGTACTACGCGCATGCTCGTAGGGGGATAGATTGGTAGGAAAAGACCATCGCTCGTCCCCGACCGCCACTCATAAGGAAGACAATCAAATAACACCTCATGTTTCAAATTTGTTGCATAATGTTTACCATACGTGCATGCTACGGGACATGCAAACCTCAACACAAGTATTTCTCAATTTCACAACTACTCAACTAGCACGACTTTGATATTATTACCTCCATATCTCAAAACAATCATCAAGCATCAAACTTCTCTTAGTATTCAAAACACTCTTAAGAAAATTTTACTAATCTTGAATACCTAGCATATTAGGATTTTAAGCAAATTACCATGCTATTAAGACTCTCAAAATAATCTAAGTGAAGCATGAGAGATCAATAGTTTCTATAAACAAATCCACCACCGTGCTCTAAAAGATATAAGTGAAGTACTAGAGCAAAACTATATAACTCAAAAGATATAAGCGAAGCACATAGAGTATTCTACCAAATTCCAAATCATGTATGGCTCTCTCAAAAGGTGTGTACAGCAGGGATGATTGTGGTAAACTAACAAGCAAAGACTCAAATCATAAAAGACGCTCCAAGCAAAACACATATCATGTGGCGAATAAAAATATAGCTCCAAGTAAAGTTACCGATAGAAGTAGACGAAAGAGGGGATGCCTTCCGGGGCATCCCCAAGCTTTGGATTTTAGGTGTCCTTATATTATCTTGGGGGTGCCATGGGCATCCCCAAGCTTAGGCTCTTGCCACTCCTTGTTCCATAATCCATCAAATCTTTACCCAAAACTTGAAAACTTCACAACACAAAACTTAAACAGAAAATCTCATGAGCTCCGTTAGTATAAGAAAACAAACCACCACTTAAGGTACTGTAATGAACTCATTCTTTATTTATTTTGGTGTTAAACCTACTGTATTCCAACTTCTCTATGGTTTATAAAGTATTTTACTAGCCATAGATTCATCAAAATAAGCAAACAACACACGAAAAACAGAATCTGTCAAAAACAGAATAGTCTGTAGTAATCTGTAGCTAGAGCAAGATCTGGAACCCCAAAAATTCTAAAATAAATATATGGACGTGAGGAATTTATCTATTAATCATTTGCAAAAGAATTAACTAAATATCATTTTCCAAATAAAAACGGCAGCAGTTCTCGTGAGCGCTAAAGTTTCTGTTTTTTACAGCAAGTTCAACAAGACTTTCCCCAAGTCTTCCCAACGGTTCTACTTGGCACAAACACTAATTAAACACAAAAAACACAACCAAAACAGAGTCTAGATAAATTATTTATTACTAAACAGGAGAAAAAAGCAAGGAATAAAAATAAAATTGGGTTTCCTCCCAACAAGCGCTATCGTTTAACGCCCCTAGCTAGGCATAACAAGCAAGAATAGATCTAGGTATTGCCATATTTGGTTTTCAACTTTTTAGTGGAATCAAGCTCAAATCCGGGAGGTTCTTTACGTTTCCCTTCATACTCTGAAATTTTTAGATCTAACGAATCCAACCGCTTATTGCAAAGGGTAATCAACATATTCATGCGGTGAATATTTCCACTAATGTTCTTAAGAGGTTCAAGAGATTTCTGCAAGATTTTAGTAACTTCACAAATTTTTTCAAAAACTTGTGTCTCTTCCTAGGTAGGATGAGGCCCCTTTTGTTGAGGTAGTGTTCCCACTATACCTTCTATAATTTCAAGCGCAATATGGGGATCGATTTCAATAAAATTGCCTTTGGCAACGCAATCCAAGAGTTGTCTATGAGACATATTCAATCCAACATAAAAATTGCGAAGCAAAATTCTCAAGTTTATTTCAGAGGTACAATTATGATAAGACTCCATTATTCTCAACCAGTCATCCTTTAAGTTTTCACCTAGTCTTTGTTTAAAGTGAAAGATCTCGAACTCAGGGGTCAACGGAGAAGATAAGGGACTAGCCATAATGACAAGCAAGCAAACTGACACACAAGCAAACAAAAAGCAAACGGGCAAAAAGAGGCAAATAGAGAAAGAGAGGGAGGATAGAGAGAGAGGGCAAATAAAACGGCAAGGGTGAAGTGGGGGAGAGGAAAATGAGAGGCAAATGGCAAATAATGTAATGCGGGAGATAAGGGTATGTGATGGGTACTTGGTATGTTGACTTTTGCGAAGACCTCCCCGGCAACGGCGCCAGAAATCCTTCTTCCTACCTCTTGAGCACTGCGTTGGTTTTCCCCGAAGAGGAAGGGATGATTCAGCAAAGTAGCGTAAGTATTTCCCTCAGTTTTTGAGAACTAAGGTATCAATCCAGTAGGAGGCTACGCGCGAGTCCCTCGTACCTGCACAAAACAAATGAATCCTCGCAACCAACACAAATAGGGGTTGTCAATCCCTATAAGGCCACTTACGAGAGTGAGATCTAATAGATATGACAAAGATAATATTTTTGGTATTTTTGTGATAAAGATGCAAAGTAAAATAAAGGCAAAGTAAATAGCAAAGGAAATAACTAAGTAGTAGGAGATTAATATGATAAAGATAGACCCGGGGGCCATAGGTTTCACTAGTGGCTTCTCTTGAGAGCATAAGTATTCTATGTTGGGTGAACAAATTACTGTTGAGCAATTGACAAAATTGAGCATAGTTATGAGAATATCTAGGCATGATCATGTATATAGGCATCACGTCCGAGACAAGTAGACCGACTCCTGCCTGCATCTACTACTATTACTCCACTCATCGACTGCTATCCAGCATGCATCTAGATTATTAAGTTAAAAACAGAGTAACGCCTTAAGCAAGATGACATGATGTAGAGGGATAGACTCATGCAATATGATGAAAACCCCATCTTGTTATCCTCGATGGCAACAATACAATACGTGCCTTGCTGCCCTTACTGTCACCGGGAAAGGACACCGCAAGATTGAACCCAAAGCTAAGAACTTCTCCCATTGCAAGAAAGATCAATCTAGTAGGCCAAACCAAACTGATAATTCGAAGAGACTTGCAAAGATAACCAATCATACATAAAAGAATTCAGAGAAGATTCAAATATTGTTCATAGATAGACTTGATCATAAACCCACAATTCATCGGTCTCAACAAACACACCGCAAAAAGGAAGATTACATCGAATAGTTCTCCACAAGAGAGGGTGATAACCCACAAGTATAGGGGATCGCAATAGCTTTCGAGGGTGGAGTATTCAACCTAAATTTATTGATTTGACACAAGGGGATCCAAAGAATATTCTCAAGTATTAGCAGCTGAGTTGTCAATTCAACCACACCTAGAAACTTAGTATCTGCAGCAAAGTGTTTAGTAGAAAAGTAATATGATAGTGATGGTAACGGTAACAAAAGAGTAATGAAAGCAAAGTAATGTTTTTTGGTGTTTTGTAGCGATTGTAACAATAGCAACGAGAAAGTAAATAAGCATAAACCAGTATATGGAAAGCTCGTAGGCACTGGATCAATGATGGATAATTATGCCAGATACGGTTCATCATGTAACAGTCGTAACATAGGGTGACACAGAACTAGCTCCAATTCGTCAATGTAATGTAGGCATGTATTCCGAATATAGTCATACGTGCTTATGGAAAAGAACTTGCATGACATCTTTTGTCCTACCCTCCCGTGGCAGCGGGGTCCTTACGGAAACTAAGGGATATTAAGGCCTCCTTTTAATAGAGAACCGGAACAAAGCATTAGCACATAGTGAATACATGAACTCCTCAAACTACGGTCATCGCCGGTAAGTATCCCGATTATTGTCACTTCGGGGTTAACAGATCATAACACATAATAGGTGACTATAGACTTGCAAGATAGGATCTAGAACTCTCATATATTGATGAAAACATAATAGGTTCAGATCTGAAATCATGGCACTCGGGCCCTAGTGACAAGCATTAAGCATAGCAAAGTCATAGCAACATCAATCTCAGAACATAGTGGATACTAGGGATCAAACCCTAACAAAACTAACTCGATTACATGGTGAATATCATCCAACCCATCACCGTCCAGCAAGCCTATGATGGACTTACTCACGCACGGCGGTGAGCATCATGAAATTGGTGATGGAGGATGGTTGATGATGACGATGGCGACGAATCCCCCTCTCCGGAGCCCCGAACAGACTCCAGATCAGCCCTCCCGAGAGGTTTTAGGGCTTGGCGGCGGCTCCGTATCGTAAAACGCGATGATTTCTTCTCTCTTATTTTTTCTCCCCGAAAGCAGTTATATAGAGTTGGAGTTGGAGTTGGGGGTTTCTAGGGGGGTCACGAGGTAGGGGCGCGCCCTAGGGGGGGCACACACCCCACCCTCATGAGAAGGGTGTGGGCCCCTGGTCTTCATCTTTGGCGAGGATTTTTTATTTTTTATTGTTAAATATCCCGTGGAGTTTCAGGTCATTCCGAGAACTTCTGTTTTCTGCACATAAAACAACATCATGGCAATTCTGCTGAAAACAGCGTCAGTCCGGGTTCGTTCCATTCAAATCATACAAGTTAGAGTCCAAAACAAGTGCAAAATTGTTTGGAAAAGTAGATACATTGGAGACATATCAACTCCCCCAAGCTTAAACCCTTGCTTGTCCTCAAGCAATTCAGTTGACAAACTGAAAGAAATAAAGAAAAACTTTTACAAACTCTGTTTGCTCTTGTTGTTGTAAATATGTCAAGCTAGCATTAAAGTTTTCAGCAAAGATTATAACTAACCACATTTGCAATAATTCTCAGGTCTCATGATTACTCATATCAATAACATAATCAACTAGCGAGCCATAATAATAAATCTTGGATGACAACACTTTCTCAAAACAATCATAATATGATATAACAAGATGGTATCTCGCTAGCCCTTTCCGAGACCGCAAAATATAAATGCAGAGCACCTTTAAAGATCAAGGACTGACTAGACATTGTAATTCATGGTAAAAGAGATCCAATCATAGTCACACCCAATATAAATTAACAGTAATGAATGCAAATGACAACGGTGCTCTCCAATTGGTGCTTTTTAATAAGAGGGTGATGACTCAACATAAAAGTAAATAGATAGGCCCTTCGCAGAGGGAAGCAGGGATTTGGAGAGGTGCCAGAGCTCGGTTTTGAAATAGAGGTGAATAACATTTTGAGCGTTATACTTTCATTGTCAGCATAACAACCAAGAGATGGTGATATCTTCCATGATACACACATTATAGGAGGTTCCCAAACAGAATGGTATAGTTTATACTCCCCCTCCACCAACAAACATCAATCCATGGCTTGCTCGAAACAACGAGTGCCTCCAACATACATCAGGTCCCAGGGGGAGTTTTGTTTGCAATTATTTTGATTTAGTTTGCATAAAGCATGGGACTGGGCATCCCGGTGACCAGCCCTTTATCTCGTGAGTGAGGAGCGGAGTCCACTTCTCTTGAGTATAACCCGCCTAACATGGAAGATACAGACATCCCTAGTTCATACATGAGCTATTCGAGCATACAAAACAGGATGATTATTTGAAGATTTAGAGTTTGGCACATACAAATTTACTTGGAACGGCAGGTAGATACCGCATATAGGAAGGTATAGTGGACTCATGTGGAATAACTTTGGGGTTTAAGGAGTTTGGATGCACAAGCAGTATTCCCACTTAGTACAGGTGAAGGCTAGCAAAAGATTGGGAAGCGACCAACTAGAGAGCGACAACAGCCATGTACATGCATTAAAATTAATAAACATTGGATGCAAGCATGATTAGGATATTATCCACCATGAACATAAATATTATGAAGGCTATGTTGATTTGTTTCAACTACATGCGTGAACATGTGCCAAGTCAAGTCACTTAAATCATTCAGAGGAGGATACCACCCTATCATACAACATCATAACCATTTTAATAGCATGTTGGCACGCAAGGTAAACCATTATAACTCATAGCTAATCAAGCATGGCACAAGCAACTATGATCTCTAATTGTCATTGCAAACATGTTTATTCATAACAAGCTGAATCAAGAATGATGAACTCATGGCTATGTTGATTTTTTTCAACTACATGGTGAACATGTGCCAAGTCAAGTCACTTAAATCATTCAGAGGAGGATACCACCCTATCATACCACATCATAAACATTTTAATAGAATGTTGGCACGCAAGGTAAACCATTATAACTCATAGATAATCAAGCATGGCCCAAGCAACTATGATCTCTAATTGTCATTGCAAACATGTTTATTCATAACAAGCTGAATCAAGAACGATGAACTCATCATATTTACAAAACAAAAGAGGTCGAGTTCATACCAGCTTTTCTCATCTCAGTCAGTCCATCATATATCATCATAATTGCCTTTCACTTGCACGACCGAACGATGTGAATAATAATAAGAGTGCACGTGCATTGGACTAAGCTGGAATCTGCGAGCATTCAATAAACAGGAGAAGACAAGGCAATATGGGCTCTTTTGTCAGATAAACAATAATGCATATAAGAGCCACTTCAACAATTTAATCATGGTCTTCTCCTACTGACCCCCAAAGAAAAGAAATAAAACTATTTACACGGGAAAGCTCCCAACAAGCAAAAAAAGAACATGAAATATTTTTGGGTTTTCTTTTTAATTACTACTACAAGAATGGAAAGTAAATTAATTAAAAGCTACAACTAATTTTTTTGGTTTTTTTCTTAAGGTTTATTAAACACACAAGAAGAAAGCATAAAAGAAAATAAACTAGCATGGATGATACAATGAAAAAGTATGAGCACCGACATCTAGCAATGAGTGTGTGTGAACATAAATGTAATGTCGGTGAGAAATACGTATTCCCCCAAGCTTAGGCTTTTGGCCTAAGTCGGTCTATGGCCACGGCTGGCCTGGCTGATATCCATAATAATAGTTGTTGGGGTCGTACTGTGATGCAGCAGCTATCGCCTCGTGAGCTGCAGTGTGGCGACAAGCGGCCTCCGCTCTCCTCTCGTACTCATCGGCCTCCTCTCTGGTAATAGTATATCCTCCTCTTGCCTGATAATCAAAGAAAGCAGGAGCAGGGAGAGTAATATGGACAGCACGTCGTCTATCAAAGATTAGTCGGTACCGGAGAGGTGATTCGTTCCTCTCGACAAAATGGTTTGAAACCATAGAATCAAAATCTAAATAAGTAGGAGGCAACTCCATGTCTCCTTCACGAATGTCTATCTCAAGAAATTTAGCTAAGTGGGTTGCATAAATTCCTCCAAAGAAATTTCCATTATGTCTATTATGATGCAACCTACGAGCTACAATGGCTCCCATATGATAAGATTGGTCTACTGACACAGCACTCCTGAGAATGCTAAGGTCAGGGACACACATGTGACATGCTTCATCCTTAGCATTTATGCACCTACCTATGAAGAGAGCAAAATAATGTATAGCAGGAAAGTGAATGCTCCCTATGGTAGCTTGCGTTATATCTCTATATTCCCCTACAGTTATACTAGCAAGAAAGTTTCTAAATTCAGATTTAGGGGGATCCCTAACACTACCCCATTGTGGAAGTTTGCAAGCAAAAGTGAAATCCTCTAAGTCCATGGTATAAGATTTGTCATAAAGATCAAACATGACTGAAGGAGAATTATGCAAAGATGAATACTCAAACCTCCTCACAAAAGAGCTTGTGAGCTCATGATACTGGGGGCATTTGTCTGCCTCAAAGTCCTCAAGATCGGCATTACGCAAATATGCGTTAAATTCTTCTTTAATTCCCGCTCGATCCATAAAATTTTCAGAAGGCCATTCACAAGGACGCACTGGAGCGTCTCTTGGTGGCTCTTCGTCAGCATCACGCATTGCAAGCCTGGGGCCTTGCTTCTTTGAAGAACCACCTTGGAACATTTCCCTAAGCATATTTCTTCCTCTGAAAAATTCTAAAAAAATTTAGTAACTTCAAAATAAAAGTAAACCAAACTCAATAATATTGATAGCAACTACTCCTACAAGTGCCTAAGGCCTATATCATGCATCAAAACTACTTTTGACCATATAAATTTGACATGCAAGCTCAAGAATAGGGTCACCTAAGCAACACAAATTTGCAAAGAATAAAGCACTAGAACAAAAACTAATTGGACCAATGGAGGAGTCACATACCATGGAACAATCTCCCCAAGCAGTTTTGTGAGAGGTGCTTTGAGCAAGGAGGTCGAAAATGACAGCAAAACGAGCTTGGACTCGGGTTTGAGCTGGTTTTTCGTGTTTGGGGGAGGAAGATGAAGTGTGTGGCTGAAAGAATAAGTGGAGGAGGGCCACCATGGGCCCACGAGGTAGGGGCGCGGCCTAGAGGGGTGGGTGCGCCCTCCACTCTCGTGGCAAGGTGGTTGGCCCCCTGGTGTGATCTTTGTTCCATAAATCCTCAAATATTCTAGAAAAAATCATATTTAATTTTCGCGGCATTTGAAGAACTTTTATTTTCAAGGTATTTTTATATTGCACGGATAATCGGATAACAGACAGAAAATTATTTATTTTTACTTTATTTCAACTAAATAACAGAAAGTATAGAAAGGGTACAGAGGTTGTGCTTCTAGTTTCATCCATCTCATGCTCGTCAAAAGGAATCCACTAACAAGGTTGATCAAGTCTTGTTAACAAACTCATTCCAATTAACATGAAACCGGAGAAATTTCAAATAACACCAAGTTACCTCAACGGGGATATGCACATCCCCACTAATAAGTATATCATATTTCTTCTGGACAGTAGGAAGAGGAAATTCAAAACCTCCAAATATAATAGATGGAATTCTTCCGATAGAATTGATACTATGAACTTGAGGTTGTTTTCTCAGAAAGTGTACCGTATGCTTATTACCATTAACATGAAAAGTGACATTTCCTTTGTTGTAATCAATAATAGCCCCTGCAGTATTAAGAAAAGGTCTTCCAAGAATAATAGACATACTATCGTCCTCGGGAATATCAAGAATAACAAAGTCCATTAAAATAGTAACGTTTGCAACCACAACATGCACGTCCTCACAAATGCCGATAGGTATAGCAGTTGATTTATCAGCCATTTGCAAAGATATTTCAGTAGGTGTCAACTTATTCAAATCAAGTCTATGATATAAAGAGAGAGGCATAACACTAACACCGGCTCCAAGATCACAAAAAGTAGTTTTAACAGTTTCTTTTAATGGAGCATGGTATAGTAGGTACTCCTGGATCTCCAAGTTTCTTTGGTATTCCACCCTTAAAAGTATAATTAGCAAGCATGGTGGAAATTTTAGCTTCCGGTATCTTTCTTTTATTTGTAATAATATCTTTCATGTACTTAGCATAAGGATTGGTTTTGAGTATATCAGTTAATCGCATACATAAAAAGATAGGTCTAATCATTTCAGCAAAGTGCTCAAAATCCTCATCATCCTTTTTCTTGGATGCTTTGGGAGGAAAAGGCATGGGTTTCTTAACCCAAGGTTCTCTTTCTTTACCATGTTTCCTAGAAACAAAGTCTTTCTTATCATAACGTTGATTCTTTGATTGTGGGTTATCAAGATCAACAGAAGGTTCAATTTCTACATCATTATCATTACAGGTTGAGCATCATTATGAACATCATCATTAACATTTTCATTAGGTTCATGTTCCTTACCAGATTGAGTTTCAGCAACAGAAATAGAAATATCATTTGGATTATCAGGTGGTTCAGCAATAGGTTCACTAGAAGTTTGCACAGTTCTATCATTTTTCTTTTTCTTCCTTTTTGAAGAACTAGGTGCATCAATTTTATTTCTCTGAGAATCTTGCTCAATTCTCTTAGGATGGCCTTCAGGATACAAAGGTTCCTGAGTCATTCTACCAGTTCTAGTAGCCACTTTAACAGCATAATCATTTTTCTTACTATTCATCTCATTGAGCAATTCTTTTGAGCTTTAAGTACTTGTTCTCCTTGAGTGGTAACCATAGAAGCATGTTTGCTAACAAGTTTAAGTTCACCTCCAATATTAGCCATATAATCACCCAAGTATTTAATCACATCAGCATCTTGTTTTAATTGTCTACCAAAATAAGCATTGAAGTCTTCTTGCTTCAACATAAAATTATCAAAATCATCCAGGCATTGACTAGCAATTTTAGCAGGAGGGATTTCAGCTTTATCGTATCTATAGAGAGAACTTACCTTTACTACCTGTGTCGGGTTATTGAGGTCTGGAGGTTCTTCAATAAATAAAGGATTAAGATCATATATTTCTTCATCAGGCGGTAAATTAAGACCATGTATTTCTTCAATAGGAGGTAAATTCTTAATACCTTTTTCTTTCATAGATTTTTTTCCTCTTGCATATTTCCGGACTGAGAAATAGAATACCTCTCTTCTTCGGAGTTGTTTTAGGAATAGGATCGTTAATTGGAGCAGGAGCTGGCTCCGCAGGTGTCCAATTATTTTCATTTGTCAACATATTATTCAATAAGATTTCAGCTTCATCCGGTGTTTTTTCCCTGAAAAGAGAACCAGCACAACTATCCAGGTAATCTCTGGAAGCATCGGTTAGTCCATTATAAAAGATATCAAGTATTTCATTTTTCTTGAGAGGATGATCAGGCAAAGCATTAAGTAACTTGAGAAGCCTCACCCAAGCTTGTGGGGGACTCTCTTCTTTAATTTGCACAAAGTTGTATATTTCCTTTAAAGCAGCTTCTTTCTTATGAGCAGGGAAATATTTAGCAGAGAAGTAGTAAATCATATCCCGGGGACTACGCGCACAACCAGGATCAAGAGAATTAAACCATATCTTAGCATCACCCTTTAATGAGAACGGAAATATTTTAAGGATATAAAAGTAGCAAGATCTCTCATCATTAGTGAACATCGTAGCTATATCTTTTAATTTAGTAAGATGTGCCACAACAGTTTTAGATTCATAGCCATGAAAAGGATTAGATTCAACCAAAGTAATTATATCAGGATCAACAGAGAATTCATAATCCTTATTAGCAACACAGATAGGTGAAGTAGCAAAAGCAGGGTCAGGTCTCATCCTAGCATTTGGAGATTGCTTATTCCATTTAGCTAATAACCTTTTGAGTTCATATCTATCTTTGCAGGCTAAAATAGCTAAAGAAGCATCTTGATCAAACAAATAACCCTCAGGAATAACAAGTGATTCTTCATCATCACTTTCATCTTCATAATCAGATTCAATATTTTCAATCTCTCTAGCCCTAGCAAGTCATTCCTCGAGAAAATCGCTAAGTGGCATAGTAGTATCAGGCATAGAGGTAGTTTCATCATAAGTATCATGTATAGCAGAAGTAGCATCATCAATAACATGTGACATATTAGAACGAATAGCAGAAGCAGGTGTAAGTGTCGCAAGCTTACTCATAACATAATGTGAATCAAGTGCAGAGCTAGATGGCAGTTCCTTACCTCCCCTCGTAGTTGAGGGATAGATCTTGGTGTTTGGATCTCTCAAGTTCTTCATAGTGTCCAGCAGATATAAATCCCATGTGACTCAAAGAATAGAGCTATGCTCCCCGACAACGGCACCAGAAATTATTCTTGATAACCCACAAGTATTGGGGATCGCAACAACTTTCGAGGGTAGAGTATTCAACCCAAATTTATTGATTTGACACAAGGGGAGCCAAAGAATATTCTCAAGTATTAGCAGCTGAGTTGTCAATTCAACCACACCTAGAAACTTAGTATCTGCAGCAAAGTGTTTAGTAGAAAAGTAATATGATAGTGATGGTAACGGTAACAAAAGAGTAATGAAAGCAAAGTAATGTTTTTTGGTGTTTTGTAGTGATTGTAACAATAGCAACGAGAAAGTAAATAAGCATAAACCAGTATATGGAAAGCTCATAGGCACTGGATCAATGATGGATAATTATGCCAGATACGGTTCATCATGTAACAGTCATAACATAGGGTGACACAGAACTAGCTCCAATTCGTCAATGTAATGTAGGCATGTATTCCGAATATAGTCATACGTGCTTATGGAAAAGAACTTGCATGACATCTTTTGTCCTACCCTCCCGTGGCAGCGGGGTCCTTACGGAAACTAAGGGATATTAAGGCCTCCTTTTAATAGAGAACCGGAACAAAGCATTAGCACATAGTGAATACATGAACTCCTCAAACTACGGTCATCGCCGGTAAGTATCCCGATTATTGTCACTTCGGGGTTAACGGATCATAACACATAATAGGTGACTATAGACTTGCAAGATAGGATCTAGAACTCTCATATATTGATGAAAACATAATAGGTTCAGATCTGAAATCATGGCACTCGGGCCCTAGTGACAAGCATTAAGCATAGCAAAGTCATAGCAACATCAATCTCAGAACATAGTGGATACTAGGGATCAAACCCTAACAAAACTAACTCGATTACATGGTGAATATCATCCAACCCATCACCGTCCAGCAAGCCTATGATGGACTTACTCACGCACGGCGGTGAGCATCATGAAATTGGTGATGGAGGATGGTTGATGATGACGACGATGACGAATCCCCCTCTCCGGAGCCCCGAACGGACTCCAGATCAGCCCTCCCTCATGAGAAGGGTGTGGGCCCCTGGTCTTCATCTTTGGCGAGGATTTTTTATTTTTTATTGTTAGATATCCCGTGGAGTTTCAGGTCATTCCGAGAACTTCTGTTTTCTGCACATAAAACAACATCATGGCAATTCTGCTGAAAACAGCGTCAGTCCGGGTTCGTTCCATTCAAATCATACAAGTTAGAGTCCAAAACAAGTGCAAAATTGTTTGGAAAAGTAGATATGTTGGAGACGTATCAGAGGGGGGGAACATTGTATTGAGATCCAAAAAGAGAGAAGATGCCATCTAGCTACTAACTATGGACCCGTAGGTCTGAGGTAAACTACTCACACTTCATCGGAGGGGCTATGGTGTTGATGTAGAAGCCCTCCGTGATCGATGCCCCCTCCGGTGGAGCTCTGGAACAGGACCCAAGATGGGATCTCGTGGATACAGAAAGTTACGGCGGTGGAATTAGGGTTTTGGCTCCATATTTGATCGTTTGGGGGTACGTGGATATATATAGGAGGAAGGAGTATGTCGTAGGAGCAACAGGGGGCCCACGAGGGTGGAGGGCGTGCCTGGGGTAGGCAGGCATGCCCCCCTACCTCGTGCCCTCCTCTCTTGTGCCTTGACGTAGGGTCCAAGTCTCCTGAGTCTTATTCAATGAGAAAATCACGTTCCCGAAGGTTTCATTCCGTTTGGACTCCGTTTGATATTCCTTTTATTCGAAACCCTAAAACAGGCAAAAACACAACAATTCTGGGTTGGGCCTCCGGTTAATAGGTTAGTCCCAAAAATAATATAAAAGTGGATAATAAAGCCCAATAATGTCCAAAGCAGTAGATAATATAGCATGGAGCAATCAAAAATTATAGATACGTTGGAGACGTATCAAACAGCGGCGACGACAAGGAATACCCAGTTGAGGATAAACCTTTCAAAATATAGTCCAAGCGCCGGCGTCAGCGGCACCGCTCTAAGTCACGCCGCAGTAAAAATAGCAACATCGGCACAAGAGAAGATGACACTCTGGAAGGTGCCGAAGACAATGAAGACCCCGTCGACACAACAAATGAACAAGATGCACGGGAAGATGTGCAGGTTAGCCCTCTTAAACAGGCCACGCACAAAGATTCGGAGGACGATAGTTACCTTCCGCTCTCCGAGGATGAGGTGAGCCTCGGCACCGAGGATTTCATCGTGCCTGAGGAACCTCTTGAGCAGGAGCACTGCAAGCGCCAGCTAATAGCCACTGCAAGGAGCCTGAAGAAGAAGCAGCAGCAGCTTCAAGCTGACCAGGATCTTCTCAACGATAAATGGACTGATGTCCTAGCAGCCGAAGAATACGGCCTCAAGCGCCCAACCAAAAGCTGCACAAAGCGTAAATTGCTACCTCAGTTCGACGAGGAGGCGTCGGAATATATACCACCATCATACAATGAAGCTGACCGACTACCGCGTGGTCGGGACAAAACGGCAGCTCATGCCGAACACCAGCCTACCCCGCCTCATCACTCAGGCAAAGTAAATTCACCCACGACCATACATATGACCTCCGGCAGAACCTGAACAATAAAGCAGGACCTACCAGATCAATCTACGGATCGTGAGGACGCACCTCGACATGTGACAACGGCCACCTATTCGGATGTGACAAACCCAGTCATGCGCAGGCCGAACACTGCAGACGGACTCCGTCAGAGCTGCGCCACGATACGGCCCGATACAGAGGCCCCGCACACCCTCATTGCTTCATTGATGAGGTCCTGGACCACGAATTCCCCGAAGGATTCAAGCCCGTTAACATAGAATCATACGATGGGACCACGGACCCCGTGGTGTGGATCGAAGACTTCATTCTCCACATCCATATGGCACGCGGAGATGACCTTCACACCATCAAATACATCCCTCTAAAACTCAAGGGGCCAGCTTGACATTGGCTAAACAGTCTGCCTGAAAATTTCATCGGTAGTTGGGAGGACCTGGAAGAGGCTTTCCTCGATAACTTCCAAGGTACATATGTTTGACCTCCGGATGCTGATGACTTAAGACATATATTCCAGCAACCCAAAGAGTCCGCCAGGAAATTCTGGACAAGGTTCCTAACTAAAAAGAACCAAATCATTGACTGTCCGGACGCTGAAGCTCTAGTAGCTTTCAAACATAGCATCCGCGACGAATGGCTCGCTCGCCACCTTGGCCAAGAAAAGCCAAAATCCATGGCAGCCCTCACGGCACTAATGACCCGCTTTTGTGCAGGCGAGGACAGTTGGTTGGCTCATAGCAAAAACAATGCAAGCGACGCCGGCACCCCTGAAGTTAAAAGTAACAAAGACAAGTTTCGACGCAATAGATACAAGCGCCGAAATAGCGGTGACAACATCGAAGACACGATGGTCAGCGGAAGAAGCCATTCCAAAAGAACAATTCGGGCCCATCCAGCTTGGACCGCATACTTGATCGTCCATGCCAGATTCACGGCACCCCCGACAAGCCTCCTAATCATACAAATAGAGACTGCTGGGTTTTCAAACAGGCCGGCAAATTAAATGCTGAGAATAGGGAAAAAGGATCGCAAAGCGAGGACGACGACGAAGAGCCACGACAGCCGAACATAGGGGGACATAAGAAGTTTCCCCCTTAGGTCAAAACAGTGAACATGATATATGCCAACCACATCCCAGGAGGGAGCGCAAGCATGCGCTTAGGGACATCTACGCGATAGAGCCAGTCATCCCAAAATTCAATCCATGGTCGTCGTGCCCGATCACTTTGGATCGTCGGGACCACCCGACCAGTATCCGTCACGGGGGCTCATCCGCACTAGTCTTAGACCCAATAATTGATGGGTTTCACCTGACTCGCGTCCTTATGGATGGTGGTAGTAGCCTCAATCTACTCTATCAGGATACATCATGGAAAATGGGCATTAACCCATCAAGGATCAAGTCTACAGGGACTATCTTTAAAGGAGTCATACCAGGTGTAGAGGCCCGCTGTACGGGCTCAATCACATTAGAGGTTGTCTCCGGATCTCCGGACAACTTCCGAAGCAAGGAGTTAATCTTCGATATCGTCCCATTCCACAGCAGCTATCATGCACTGCTCGGACAAACTGCGTTTGCTCGATTCAATGCAGTGCCACACTATGCTTATCTCAAGCTCAAGATTCCCGGTCCATGCGGCGTCATAATAGTCAATGGCAATATGGAACACTCTCTCCGTATAGAAGAGCACACAACTACCCCACCAGTAGAAGTACAAAGCGGCCTTCTCAAGCAGAACCTTCATTCGGCTGCCGAGCCTGCGGACACCCTTAAGAGGGTCCGAACTACTTTGCAGCAGGAGAGATCGGCTCGTCAGGAGCTCGACTAGCAATCCGGCCTCCGTCCCAGTCCCGATCAAGTGGTGGCATTCGTGCCGCACGTACATAACCACGCACTTAAAATTCCATGGGCATTGATGGAGGCACAGATAACCTGTGACCCATGGCACGGCTCAACCGACACAGGATACACACATACTTTCACTTTTACTAGTTTTCCTTTCAGGTCTCAATCCCACAGGCCCCATCGGGGGGGGGGGGGTCTGGTCATCGGTCCTCTTGTAGGATAAATACACCAAGACAGCGAGAAACATAGACATATGGGGAACTTTTTAGGTGATTCCGTTAACGATAAGTCTACCTGTTTTCCAGGACCCATATGCAGCTCTCCCCTGGTTTCGGCATGTTAAATAGCCTATTGCTTATTGCACTATCTGTATCAATGCGCCTTGGCATACTAATTACATTACAATGAAAACAGTTTGTTGCTGGAGCTTTAGGACCCCATCTTTTTACCTTTATGTCTTTTCTGTTTTCTTTCTCTCTTTTCTTTTTCAGATTCCTTGTGGATAACCCCATCAGGTAGCACCCGTACACTTTGGTACGTTTGACGTTTGCCTGGGGCTTCATAGCACCTTACACTACGACAACAAAAGTCTGAACACTTCCTATAAGTATAGTTCGCCACCCCGAATTTAGCATTATATGCATTGGCCCCGAATCATGTCTTTGGTCAATAGCTGGGTTGCCCGGCTCCTGTGCTTGCTACCCTACGTTCCACTACATCGGCTAGGGTAGTAAAGGGAGAACCACTGCGATTGTGTCCTGGTCTAAACCGGATGAGCACCTTAGTAGAGAAAGCCGAAAACTGACTATCATGATGCGGCGAGAGCTGGTCAGCTGTTTGGAGGTCTCAAATCATTGGAGATTTTTCCGCATTTCGCGAAGGATCGGTACTTCCCGATCAGACGCTGACAACACTCTGGTTTGTATACCAGGGGCTGCACCTATGTTTTATTATAAAACTCCTATGGCTAAGTGAGGGCGTTCAAGCCATATAGTCTGGTTGCCTGGTTTGTTGCGCTAAACAACTCCTTCAAGGACCATATAATTGGATCAAGATTATTTATATTTCATCCTGAACACCTCCGTACTACCTACGTGAGGGCTGAAGCCGACAACTGGTTAACCCTCAGATTTCATCCAACACGGCCGCACAGGAGGAAACAATCAAAACATAATAAAAATTATATATTACAAAGCGGATTTGTTGTCATCATACAAGACAAAATATGAGTGTATTCACTCGAAAATAATGTCCTGCCCGCACTGCGTGGCTACAATACGAGACCCCTCGAGGACATCCGCAAAATAGCGCTCGGGTGTACGGTGCTCCTTGCCCTTCGGCGGCCCCTTGGTCAGCTCGATGGCGTCCATTTTCGCCCACCACATCTTGCAGCGATCAAAGGCCATCGGGGCACCTTCAATACAGACCGACCGCTTTACGACCTCAAGTCACGGGCAGGCACTAACAAGCCGTTTCACAAGCCCTAAGTAGCTGCTGGGTACCGGCGCGGCAGGCCATAGCCCGGCTATCAGGTCCCTCATGGCCAGCTCGGCTGCCTTGTGCAGCTGGACCAATTGTTTCAACTGGTCGCTGAAGGATACTGGATGTTTTGGTCCAAGATATTGAGACCAGAATAGCTTCTCCATCGAACTCCCTTCCTAGGCTCGATATAATTCAGCAGCATCGGATACGCTACGCGGCAAATCCGTAAACACCCCTGTGGAGCACCAAATTCGGGTAAGCAACAGGAGCATTCCCTTCATCAACTTGCTTTGCATAATGAAAAACTTACCCTCCGCAATCTTCTTAGCCGCCTGGAGTTCCTGAAGAGCGCTCTGGGCTTCGGCTCGAGCCTCTTGTGTGCTCTGGCGAGCCTTGGCAAGTTCGAACACCTGCGTATTAGAATCACGCTCCAGTGACTCGTACTTCTTAACGGCATCCTAAAGCTCTTGCTGCACCTCGCTGACCCAGGCCTCGTGCTTTTCGCATGCAGCGCGTTCCTTGGCCGCTTTGTCCTCGGCCTCGGCTAATGCCTTCTTGAGGGCCACCACCTCGGTCGTGGCCCCTAGCATAGTCCATGACACTTTAGTCAGCACGAAGTATTCATCCTTCCTAACATACATGCACAGGTTACTGCATACCTTTGCTGTCCTCCAGCTGCATCTTCACAAGACTGAGCTCTTCCTCGGCCCGCTCCAGGCTCCGCTTCAGTTCGGAGACCTCCGTAGTATGAGCGGCAGCAGCCAGCTACGACACCTGCTTATTAACATAGACATCATATGCTAGACTCCTGCGAAACTTGTTTTGATCCTTTGTTCGGCTTTTCTTTTTGAACATTGAACAGAGCATCAGGGGCTACTGTCTACGTTTTGATATTCTTTCTACAATTATTATTACCTCAAAGCCTGTTAAAAGGCTAGTGCAGGCTTCGGTCAGTCCACTTTTGGCAGACTGAACCTTTTTGATCACCGTACCCATGAGGGCACGATGCTCATCTATAATGGAAGCGTCTCGCAACGCTTCCAGTAGATCATCCGGTGCCTTTGGTCGGACAGACGTCACCACGTCACCAGTGTAACAGGCACATCCGCTCCTTTCGGGGAAGGCCGTTCACTAGACTCCGGAGCCGTATAGGTCTCCGGAATCATATCCGGCTGAGGGCCGAATGGGACTCGGCCCCCACCATCAGTCTCCATGGGGGTTTCTTCCCCATGTGTCCGGCGTCCGTGGAGTCACCCTTGGACGCCACCCTAATGATCTCCGGAGCCTCCCCTTTGTTGGGGAAGGCCCTTTGGGACACCACCTCATCATCACTCTTGGGCGAGGCAGAGTGAGCAGGTGGCAGCGACATGCAAGCCATCTCCTTTGAGTCTAGCGAGCCCTTTGTCGAGGACTGCGGAGAACCATCGCGGGCCGGACTGCAATAGAATAAATTAAACATATTAATATTGCAAAGGGGAAGGGCCGGACATTTGGACGAGCATAAGGTCTTGGGTACTTATGAAGCAGCCCGGAAGGCATCCCATGTTTCTTCAACAAGTATCGGTATGTTTTTGGTTTTGTTTCGTTCATGTGATATGTGCAAATCTTGGAGCGTCTTTTGCATTTAGTTTTCACTTTTCTTTGATGCACCATGCTGGTATGAGATAGTCCATGTTTGATTTGTAGAATGCTCTTTGCACTTCACTTATATCTTTTGTGTATGGCTTTATAGAATGCTTGATGTGCATCACATATATCATTTGAAGTTTGGTTTGCCTGTTTCCCTACACATATAAAACCACCATTTGTAGAATGCTCTTTTGCTTCACTTATATTTGTTAGAGCGTGGGCATATCTTTTGTAGAAAGAATTAAACTCTCTTGCTTTACTTATATCTATTTATAGAGTTGACAAGAATTGGTCATTCACATGGTTAGTCATTAAATCCTACATAAAACTTGTAGATAACTGAATATGATATGTTTGATTCCTTGCAATAGTTTTGTGATATAAAGATGGTGATATTAGAGTCATGCTAGTGGGTAGTTGTGGATTGTAGAAATACGTGTGTTGAAGTTTGTGATTCCCGTAGCATGCACGTATGGTGAACCGTTATGTAACGAAGTTGGAGCACGAGGTATTTATTGATTGTCTTCCTTATGAGTGGCAGTCGGGGACGAGCGATGGTATTTTCCTACCAATCTATACCCCTAGGAGCATGCACGTAGTACTTTGTTTCGATGACTAATAGATTTTTGCAATAAGTATGTGAGTTCTTTATGACTAATGTTGAGTCCATGGATTATACGCACTCTCACCCTTCCATCATTGCCAGCCTCTTCGGTACCGTGCATTGCCCTTTCTCACCTTGAGAGTCGGTGCAAACTTCGCCGGTGCATCCAAACCCCGTGATATGATACGCTCTATCACATAAGCCTCCTTATATCTTCCTCAAAACAGCCACCATACCTACCTATCATGGCATTTCCATAGCTATTCCGAGATATATTGCCATGTAACTTCCATCATCATCATATACATGACTTGATCATTTATTGTCATATTGCTTTGCATGATCGTAAGATAGCTAGCATGATGTTTTCATGGCTTGTCCGTTTTTTGATTTCATTGCCACGCTAGATCATTGCACATATCGGTACATCGCCGGAGGCATTCATATAGAGTCATATCTTGGTTCTAGTATCGAGTTGTAATATTGAGTTGTAAGTAAATAAAAGTGTGATGATCATCATTATTAGAACATTGTCCCATGTGAGGTTATCAAAATAAAAGTGGCCAGAGAAGCCCAAAAGAGAGAGAGAGAGAGGCCAAAGAAGCCTACAAAAATAAAAAAAGAAAAAAATGAGAGAAAAGAGAGAAGGGATAATGTTACTATCCTTTTACCACACTTGTGCTTCAGAGTAGCACCATGTTTTTCATATAGAGAGTCTCTTGAGTTATCGCTTTCATATACTAGTGGGAATTTTCATTATAGAACTTCGCTTGTATATTCCAACGATGGGCTTCCTCAGGTGCCCTAGGTCTTCGTGAGCAAGCAAGTTAAATGCACACCCACTTAGTTTTAGTTTGAGCTTTCATACACTTATAGCTCTAGTACATTTGTTGCATGGCAATCCCTACTCCTTGCATTGACATCAATTGATGGGCATCTCCATAGCCCGTTGATTAGCCGCGTCAATGTGGGACTTTCTCCCTTTTTTGTCTTCTCCACACAACCTCCATCACTATATTCTATTCCACCTACAGTTCTATATCCATGGCTCACACTCATGTATTGCATCAAAGTTGAAAAGTTTTGAGAACATCAAAAGTATGAAACAATTGCTTGGCTTGTCATCGTGGTTGTGCATGATTTGAATATTTTGTGTGATGAAGATGGAGCATATCCAGACCATATGATTTTGTAGGGATAACTTTCTTTGGTCATGTTATTTTGAAAAGACATGATTGCTTTATTAGTATGCTTGAAGTATTATTGTCTTAATGTCAAATGATAGACTATTGCTTTGAATCACTCGTGTCTTAATATTCATGCCATGATTAGATTACATGATCAAGATTATGCTAGGTAGCATTCCACATCAAAAATTATCTTTTTTTATCATTTACATACTCGAGGATGAGTAGGAATTAAGATTGGGGATGCTGATACGTCTCCGTCGTATCTATAATTTTTGATTGTTCCATGCAAATATTCTACAACTTTTACATACTTTTGGCAACTTTTTATACTATTTTTGGGACTAACATATTGATCCAGTGCCCAGTGCGAGTTCCTGTTTGTTGCATGTTTTTTGTTTCGCAGAAAATCCATATCAAACAGAGTCCAAACGGGATAAAAACTTACGGAGATTTTTTTGGAATATATGTGAATTTTGGGAAGTGGAATCAACGTGAGACGATGCCCGAGGGGCCCATGAGGGTGAGGGGCGCACCCCCAGGGGGTAGGGCGCGCCTTGTGCCCTCGTGGCCACTCCGTAAGGAGGTTGGTGCCCTTCCTTCGCCACAAGAAAGCCAATATATGGATAAAAATCGTGTGAAAATTTCAGCCCAATCGGAGTTAGGGATCTACGGGAATTTAAGAAATGGTGAAAGGGCAGAATCGGGGAGTGCAAAAACAGAAGGAAACAGAGAGAGAGAGATCCAATCTCGGAGGGGCCCTCGCCCCTTCGCCGCCATGGAGGCCATGGACCAGAGGGGAAACCCTTCTTCCATCTAGGGGGATGGTCAAGGAAGAAGAATAAGAAGAAGAAGGGGGCTCTCTCCCTCTCTCTCTCCCGGTGGCGCTGGAACACCGCCGGGGCCATCATCGCGACAATTATCTACACCAACAACTTCACCGTCGTCATCACCAACTCTCCCCCCTCTATGCAGCGGTGTAACCCCTCTTTTACCCTTTGTAATATCTACTTAAACATGGTGCTCTATATATTATTTCCCAATGATGTATGGCTATCCTATGATGTTTGAGTAGATCCGTTTTGTCCTATGGGTTAATTGATGAGCGTGATTGGTTTGAGTTGCATGTTTTAATATTGGTGTTGTCCTATGGTGCTCTCCGTGTCGCGCAAGAGTGAGGGATCCCCGCTGCAGAGTTTGCAATATGTTCATGATTTGCTTATGGTGGGTGGCGTGAGTGACAGAAGCATAGACCCGAGTAAGTAGGTTGTTTGCGTATGGGAGTAAAGAGGACTTGATGCCTTATAATGCTATGGTTGGGTTTTACCTTAATGATCTTTCGTAGTTGCGGATGCTTGCTAGAGTTCCAATCATAAGTGCATATGATCCAAGAAGAGAAAGTATGTTAGCTTATGCCTCTCCCTCAAATAAAATTGCAATAATGATTATCGGTCTAGTTATCGATTGTCTAGGGACAAATAACTTTCTCGTGACAAAAAGCTCTCTACTGAAACTAATTTAGTTGTGTCTTTATCTAAACAGCCCCTAGCTTTTATTTACATGCTCTTTATTATCTTGCAAACCTAGCCTACAACACCTACAAAGTAATTCTAGTTTCATACTTGTTCTAGGTAATGCGAACGTTAAGCGTGCATAGAGTTTTATCGGTGGTCAATAGAACTTGAGGGAATATTTGTTCTAGCTTTAACTCCTCGTTGGGTTCGACACTCTTACTTATCGAAAGAGGGTACAGTTGATCCCCTATACTTGTGGGTTATCAAGAGACGAATATGATGTCACAGTGAGAGATTCCCTTGAGTGTGTATATGCAAGGGGGGAGGGGATAGAGGCACGAGGAGAATTTTTTGTGTGGTGTCTATGTTGGTATGTGTGGGTGTGAGAAGATAACGAGACCTGGGGGCAGAGGGTGTGTCACCGCGTGAGGTCCGGTGGGTCGAGGTGAGGCCCTTGGTTCAGTTCCGTCCTGCGCCACATTGGTCGGCCCGTGACGCATTTAGGGAGACCCATGGATGACTAGTCATACTAGACAAAGATAGCAGAATTGTGAAGGACTCTGCATGTCCACTAACAAAGCCGGCTTGGATCTGTAACCATAGGTTCTCGGACTAAGGTAACCCCTTATCTCTAATATTACTATTCATCCAACCTAACTTTAAGGGGCATCCTTCAGAATGCTCTGCTAGAATCATACTCGTCGATTAGGAAGAGAGGTGTGAGACAATGCGTGAGATACAGGCCTAAAGATAATGTGCGTACAGGAGACACGTAGGCAGGTCTATGTATATAGAAAGGGTCGATGAGGATTGTGAGTGTGTATGCTTGTGAGAGGAAGAGTGCTTATGGTAAAGGTTACTGAAAACAGTCGTAAATGGTTACGAGAGGGAGGGTGGGTTATATCGAGAGCATGTCTGCGAGAAAGACACCTCGAGAGAGAGTGTGTGAGCATGTGTGAGAGACCACCGATGGAGAGTGAAACTACACGTAAAAGACTGATGTACACATTGATTAAAGATATAAATTGTATCCAAATATTAGAATGGGATCATGATATTTGGAATTCGCGTAAGGAATGATCATTGATCCATCAGACATCTAGATTCTATTGAATTTGAGCATTTCTATATTATTATTCGACATAATTGATCCACATAGTTAGTATTTTGAACTCCAGCCAATGCATCGCTTTAGCAATCGAATATAAACGTGAGTATAGTTCATGTTGTGTGTAAATCACATTATACATACGAAACTTACACAATGAACATTATAAATAGCTAGCTATGAACTAGCATACATTTGAATTCAACTTAAGCTGGTTTAAAAAAATTGAATTCAACATGAAGTCCATTCAATTATTTGAATTCAATATCATGGCATTTGTAAATCATACCTAAATTATGGGGCACCAATCTTTGCTCCGGTTTTGTACATAATAGCATATATAGCCGTGTACAAAATAGATTCAAATTTAGCTCCTCCATTCCAAAATAATCGTATTTATAGGATTTTCAAGTGTCAAAATTTCAAAAAGAAGTGGATAATTTAATGAGGTTTTCAAACATACAAGGTCAAATTTAATGTTGTCTATTTAGGTCAATCCTCAAAGTTCAAGAGTACTCTAAACATGAATGCTTCTGTTTCAAATTTTTGAATGAAATTCCAAAAGAGCCTCTACTCGCTCGAAACCGCGTGAGGCCAATGTTTGGTAGTAGAAGGAAATTACTTTTCTAACTCCGACCCGTGAAACCTACCAGCCCGATATCCAAATATCTAAACCGGTGTAGGTTTGTAGCTTCATCTAGATGCCACACAACCGCCTCCGAAAAACATTCATACACAATGGCCGCCTAAGCACACACGCGCGCGGCCAAAATCGCTCCCGCCCACTATTTGGGACATCTGGGATTACCATCCTACCCCCGACCTGCAGTAGGTCCGAAATTTAAGAGGGGCGCAAAGTTTGTAATTTCCCCAAATTTCAAACAAGCTCGTCCCATCTGTTCAAAAAAGCCAAAAAACAAGCGCATCCCAGACCGAAACATGGTTCTCTCTTAGCTCCCCCCCTCCCGTCCGATTCCCCATTCGTACTCCGTGCACGCTAAAATTACCTCTCCACTAGCCGTGAAACCCCGGCGTCCTCCGTCTGCCACCCCATCCCACCCATCAACCGCCGCCCTCCTCCATCACGCCGGAGCCAATACCCCGATGTCGTTGTCCACTGCAACCTCAACGGCAACACCCTCCAAGGCTAGTAGTTGAAGCCGAGGCCGAGCCATCCGTACCCGAGCCAGTTCAACCACGCGTCCTGCGCCTCACCGCCGTAGCTCCAACGTTGCCACCGTCCAGCGCACGGGAGTTGTTCCTGCTACGCCGTCCTTCGCCGCCTCGGATCTGCTTCCCCTTCGCCGACATACGGCCACAACAACACAGTCAACAATTTGGCCATGGGTTCGTCCAAGCCTGCACCCTCTTCCAAAACATCGGTTTCCCCAGCAAAAAGAAGAAGATCGGTGCGACATATGGAGGCGACCACATTGGCAACCGGAAATGGTACTCCTCTTCCCTTATTCGTGAAATCTTACGTGTCTGCTTGCACGGTATTAATCCCACAGAAGACACTAGTTGACCGCTTCTTCTTCATACTAGATATTCCTAGTAACTCGCGATGCACAAGGTTTCTCCTCATATACTATTTCACCTTAGCTAGAGGTCCGTCGCCCCCTGGATTTCAATTCCTGGTCAGTTGATTCCCAATTAACGGAAGCATTACCCAGCGTAACAGGCGCTAGTCGACCTATTACGCCGGGGAAGCAGCGCCTCGGTGTTTATCTTAGGGGCGTGTGGGGCCTAGAGCTGCCGGCACCCGATCTGGAGGTCGGCTGAGATTAAATGGGATGGCCTAGGTGCGCTGCCAAGCACGGCGGTGGTTTGAGGTCCAGGGGAGGATGGGGTGGCGGAGGCAGGGGTCTGGGCCGGTGGTCGCTGGCGGTTCGAGAAAGATCGTCAACAGTGACTGGCGGGAGGTATATGAAGGCCATTTGCCCATTCCTTATAGATCGAACGGTTCATAAAAAATTCAACTGACCTATTTATTTTCAGTCGGCTTTATCTTGATAGGACCACATGTGGTGGTGTGCTGGAGGAGTACCTGCATTTCCTGTGCTCATATATTACAAAATCATACGGAGTAGAATCTAATTTTGTTTGCCATGCAATGTTGTAGAGCTATCATATGTCTCCTGTCACTTATTCTTCGGCCATCTGCTATCTGCTACTTTTACCGTGCACTAGTTCTGCACAAACTTAACCCATACTCTCACTATTGTGTTTTTATACAAGGTATTTCAGACTCTACTGCTATGAGAGAAGCAAAAAAGAAAAGAGAGAAGTCACTCCAGCGTCGTACGCGGATAGGCCAGACACGTTTCAACCTTATAATAGGTGCAGTGTCAGCAAATGGAGACGGTAAATGTAGCTCTAGAGTTGATGACCTCGGTCGCAATGAACCACCATCCCAGGTGCTTGCTTTAACTTCACGGTGCCATATGTGGTTGCATGTTGCATATGGTGTCTAGCTTGTATTCGAAAGGTCGAAGTCGGTCTTTATTAAGATAAGGAAAGATATTTTTTACATGAACCACCATCCCGTGAGCACCAGAAGACAAATAACTAGTCAGGGCACTGGCCGAGCAAGTGACAAGCCCAACACAGACATGCATCACCTGGAAGCCAACTAAAAAGCCACGATGGTGGCGAAGCAGCCCGCCTCCCACCAGGCTCTCAGGTCATAGATGATCATGCTCACCACTGCAGCCGGATGTCTAGCTTATATTGCTTCCAATCTGGTTAAATTGCATCTGCTTAGCTTACACATTGTACCTTTGAATATGACATGCCTTCCTATTTTTGGTACATACTAGTACATCTGTCTATTAACCATGTTCTTACATCAAACTAATGTTCTTGTGTATCCCTCATCAATCACTTATGATGAGGCGGTCAGGCCAGTGGACTATTGTGAGTAAAGATCCTCATTTAAAGAATGCAGCGTCAGCCTCCCGACATGATTCTCAAGAAACATCAAGGCTAGATGAAGATAGTGAAGGTAGCTCTGTAGTTGATTGCAGGTGCTTGCTCTAACTTGGCAGGGTGACATGTGGTTGCATGTTGCATATGGTGTCTAGATTGTAATTCTTCCAATCTGGTTAAATTGCATGTGCTATTCTGCTGAGTTTATACATTATACCTGTTAATGTGACATGCCTTCCTGTTTTTAGTACATAGTACATTTGTCTATTAAGCATGTCCTTACATAAAACTATTGTTTTTTGTATCCTGCATCAATCAATATGACGAGACACCTTTAGTATATGCAGTGTGATATTAGTTGCATCTTTCATATGATTTATAGCATGCACTGCTTCTAATTTGTTGAAATGCCATTTATGATGGGACGCTTTTAACTTGGCAGAGTCATATTGGTTGCATCTTTCATGTGGTGTCTAGCTTGCATTGCTTCTTATTTGTTGAAATGGTTTCTGCTTAGTTGACACAAACAGTTGTGAATATGCCGTGCCGTCCTATTTTTCGTATTATTCCATCCTGGTATCATGTGTTTGCCTTACATCAAAGTAGTGATTGTCAGTATCATGCACGAATGAGTTCTGAAGAGTGAATTTATTATTGCTTTTTCTTGTTGTTTTTACTTGACAATTCAAAATCAATAAAGCAGAAGGACGTTAGCAAGGCAGCGGATAAAGGTGCTCCTTCCAAACTAAGGGCCTCTACAGATTCTACTCCTCCACCCCCCAAGATGATTTCCAAGACAACACATGCATAGACACTCAACGTAGCTATGTTGATGATGACCACGTCTCCCCTAGTGCACCATCACAGGTGCTCCCTCTAACTTGGCACTGTTATATGTGGTTACATGTTATTTATGATGTCTAGCTTGTATTGCATCCAATTTTGTTGAATTCCATCTGCTTACTTTACACATTATACTTGTGAATAAGACATGTGTTCCTGTTTCTAGCACATACAATATCTGTCTATCACACCATGTTCTTACATCAAAGTACTACTGTTGTGTAACCTACAACAATCACTTATCATAAGACACGTTTGACTTGGGAATGTGATATATGTTATATCTCGCATTCTTTTCTAGCTTGTACTACTAATTTGTTGAAATGGCACTTATGACGAGACAATTTTAACTTGGTAGAGTGATATTCGTTGCATCTTTCATATGGTGTCTAGCTTGCATTGCTTCTAATTTATTGAAATGCCTTCTCCTTAGTTTACACATCATAAGCTTTGAATGTGCAATGCTGTGAATATGCAATGGCACTAATGACGAGAGACCTTTAACTTGGTAGTGTGATGTTGTTTGCATCTTGCATATGATTTATTTCTTGTACTACTTCACATTTGTTTAAACGCCATTTATAATGAGACACTGTTAACTTGGTAGAGCGATATTTGTAGCATCTTTCATATGGTGTCTACCTTCCATTGCATTGCTTCTAATTTAGTGAAATGTCTTCTGCTTAGTTTAGTAGTTTACACATCATAGTTCTGGTTATCTCATGCCGTCCTGTTTTTGATACATATTACATCCTCCTATCATGTGGTTGTCTAACATCAAAGTTTAGTTCGTCCGTATCATTCATCAATTTGTTCTGAAGAACTAAATTGTTATTCATTTTTCTTGTTCGGCTTGACTTAACATGGCATAGAGAAAGAGGGAGCAACATAGATTGACAGGGAACGGGAAACGGAAGAATCCTGCAGATTCTGCTAGTACTGATGGTGCAATAGAAGGTCAAAGTCCAGTAGAAAATTGTACAAACAGGGTATCCCGTGCTACACGAGCTGTAGAACAAGCCAAACAGAAACAAATAGCTGCGACCAAACAAGCAGAGACAACCCTAGTTGTTGCAACACCTTCCACCATACCACCAGCTGCACGATTTACTCGTTGGTCAACTCATCTAGCAGCATGTTCCCATGCTCCCTTGCCACCTGACACTACTTCTGAAGCACTCTTGACACAAGATGAGTTGGCAAGATCAGATGAACTTTCTGAGCTCCAGCAAGAAGAAGGTAGTTGTTGGAGTCAAGTTACAGTTGCATGCTTCTTTATATGTAGTCTCACAATTTGATGTACACTAACACTTCCTATGTTCATTGTTGACTAGCACCTAGGCGCAAGAGGAAACAAATATCAGGGATAATGCTCGATAGGTTAACTAAATCTAGTGAGGAAGAATGGAGATCCGTTTTGAGGCAGGTTTAAAAAGGCCACGTGATGCTATAGAGTCAGCCAAGTTAGTATCAGAGGCAGCGGTTGCCGTTATGTGTCATGTACGTATCCTCCCAGCATGGATTCAGTACATGAATGACAAAGACGAAACCCAGTTCAACACCTTCGTCGACCATTTATCTGTAAGTATGGTTATGTATGGAAACTAGTAATATCGTCTTGCTCTATCCCATACTTTCTAGGTTGCTGATAATGAGACTCCCATAATTTTCAATAGATGAGGTTCAAGTTGGATAGCCAAGATGATGCAACCAGACAAGCTTGCACCCATGTTTTCAAGTCTGCTTTGTGACAGTATCTGTATAACTTGAGAAAACTCACTTTGAAGGCAAGGCTAACAGTGAACTTGCGCAAACATCTCCAGTGAAAAATATATTGGATGAAGACTGGAGAGGCCTCGTTAAACACTGGCCTGATCTGAAGTATCAGGTACATTATATATATGTGATTAGATCACATGTTGAAGTCCTATTTGCGCATGTGCCACACAAATCTATCTTCTTGTAGGTGAACTATTCAAAGAACAAGGCCAACCGTACCAAAGTGAAATTCCAACAGATGATAGGATCTCGTAGCTATATTGCAAACTGCGAGGCTCTTGTAATTAGCTGTTGTTTCACTCTTTTCACTCTACCATATTATCAGATCTATATTGACTTGTTCCAAATGCAGAGAAAAGCCCGCAAGGACCAAAAAGTACCTGAACCAAATGCTGTGAAAATCTTCAAGGATTGTCATAGTAGCAAGACGAAGGGCATGACTACACTAGTCAAAGCCGCTGTTGTAAGTACTTAATCCTCATGCCTTTTAACTACTACTTACTCTGACTCATGCCTTGAACTACATGGTTTGTAGCCAATGTCTATTACTCTTTTCAATTTTATACACAATTGTCTTAGCGTATCATTGCACCTTACAAGGTTTAAAACAGAGGAGTGATGTTCCTTTGATCTTAACCTGTAATCTAGTTCCATGCTGGACTTGCCCACACAATGTTACAATTACCTGTTTGTCTGTTCTCAGTTGTTTTGTGATATGAATGATGTCATACTATGCTTACCGTATTATAAACTTTGTCTCTTTATCCTTAGCTGTCAATACAATAAGAAATAGAAAATACATTACCCATGGTACATGGTCATATGTTTGGAACCTGGTTTTATTATGTACTTTGCAGTAAAATACAACTAATATTTTACATGGGTTCACGAGAATAAGTTTTGTATATAGACCGAAGCTATTTTGTTTGGTTTTGCTGCCTCCTTAATATCTTTAGTTCTGGTACTACTAATGTAAAAAATCAACTTTTCAGCAAGCTATGGAAAAAATGGTGGAACCTCCACCTTCTGAAGGTGGCGAGGCAACTATAACCGCAATGTCAGCTCTTGATGCAGTGGGTCAGTACCTGTCCACTAACAGTGCCAAAAGCATGTTCCTGCGTAATACTGGGTTGGTTGTTAAGGCAATCTTGTCCAAACTGCCTCATGATCAAGATATGCAAGCTCAAAACAATGTTATATGTGTGCTCTAGACACAAGTCCATTCCCTAACAGAGACCCTTTGTGAAACAAGGACATACATTGTTCGATGTCGTCAAGATATGCATGGTTTTGAAACCAGACTATCAGACATTTGCTATGTTGTTCAGGAGCCTAGGAGAAATGAAGGCGAAGGTTATGGTGCTCCATTAGACAATACAACATGAAAACATAACAGTCAGGTCAAATGAACTGAGCTTCTGATCTTATGGTGGTGCATTTATCTGCCAGACTGTTAACTTTTATGCCAACCTTCCTTTTGTTTTATAGCTGTAATTTGTTTTGTTGCAATACAAAATTTGTTCTTAACATGCAACCACCGGTTGAAGAAAACAGCAAGCCATTTTTGTATAGTGTAGGGTGTTCCCTATATTTGCACTGGTGGCGATCATTGATGCCCAGTGGATGTAATCTATTCAATCGCCTTAATAGCCTAGCGTTAGTTTTGGGCTTATTTATTTCCTAGTCTTCTTTTCCCTGGTTTACTAGTGGCCGCAACAACCATGGGCCATATACGGACCGTCGTAACCTTGACCCTGCTACGGGCCGTAGGATCCATGGGCCTCCTACGAGTCGTCGATAAATGGGCCTCCAACGGGACCGTAGAATCAGTGGGCCTCGCGCCGTCGGATAAATGGGTCAACATGGGCTGTAGACGGGCATAATTGGTATCGTCCTAGCATGGTAACGGGCCGTTAACAGGCCATAGGACAACAAAGGCTTAATTTTGTCACATGCATAACATGTCGTTAATGGGCCAGAATATAGGACGGGCTGAAAATGGCGCAACGGGTTAACAGGCCAAAAACGGGCCGACTTTTGCCACGGGCCGAATTTGTCCCATTAGGGGAACATGCCAGTAACAGGCCGGAAGTAATCGAGGGCCAGAAAGGAGCCCAAGAATGTATGGGCCATCAGTAGGGCGAAAGCTAACACGGGCTGGAAACGGCCCATGTGAATCATGGGCCATTAATGGGTACAAAGAATCTACTGTTCACTATGGTCTAGAGTCACCGTGAGCCTCTAAAGAGCCTAAAGATACGAAGGCCTCATATGGGCCGAAAGACGTCATGGGCCATACATGGGACGAAAGTGAAACAGGCTGATGTTATATTTGACGGCCCACATGACGTTGTTGGGCTGATTTCGGGTAGGCCCTAACGGGCCGTGAGTTACCGGGCCGTAAAATGGGCTATTTGCAAAGAGACCGTTAACAGGCTTTTCATGGGCCAGCCCGCTAACTTTTGACCAAGTAAAACAGGCTGGCTTTGGTAAGCTAAATGGACCAGTGGTGGGCCGTCGCACGTGTCGACATATCATAGGCGCCTATCTGATCCACTAACGAGCTGACACGTGTTTCCTCCGGCCAATCAGAATTTTACACGTGGAAATTTCCCATTGGTCCGGGCTGTTAACAGGTTATCGGATCCAAAACCAGACTCGATAGCTTAACGGCGACCCATTACAGTGGATGCCACATGTCGGTCAGCCTTGATGAAAGCACTTCTCTGACGCGTGATTTATCGTCATGGAAGTGGACACTTCCGTGATGATAATTTTCGTAATGTCATGGAACACTTCTATGACATCACAGGTATGGCTATCTTGATTCTGTCATAAAATTGTCATGGACGTACATGCATGACAGAAAACGTGACCTACTGTGACAAACACGTATCATCACGGAAGTGTCTTTTTTTGTAGTGGGTACTCCTGCGGTGTCAGTGAGTTGCATGATCTCATGGTCATAGGAACATATACTTGACATGCAGAAAATGATAGCAATAAACTTGACATGATCATATGCTACGTTTATAGTTTGGGTCTTGTCCATCACATCATTCTCCTAATGATGTGATCCCATTATCAAATGACAACTCATGTACATGGCTAGGGAACCATAGCCATCTTTGATTAACGAGCTAGTCCGGTAGAGGCTTACTAGGGACAAGTTGTTGTCTATGTATTCACACATGTATCTGAGTTTCCAATCAATACAATTCTAGAATGGATAATAAATGATTATCATGAACAAGGAAATATGATAATAACCAATTTATTATTGCCTCTAGGGCATATTTCCAACACGTCGAGCATGCCTGCATCACGCGCCTTCTCGGCCGACGGCCAGCTCTACACGTGGGATGACATGCATGCCTCACCGTCACTGCTGACACTGGGGCAAAGGTTGCGCCCGCGCATTGCCATCGCCGAGAGGAGCGTTGGCCACCAAGATGGTCATCCACATCGCTGTTGTCGTCGTCCTCGCACCGGCAGATTGTCTCTCCGGTGCCGCCTTCGAGGAGCTTTCACCTACTCGACGTGACGGCCGACGCGGACTCCTCCTCGGGTGAGCGCTCCCCCTGCGACACCATCCTCCTCATCTGCATATGACGCTCGATCTGCACCGTTATGGTGGCGCCGACGTGAGTCACTAGAGACGGTGGCAAGGAGGAGCGCACAGATGCCAAGGGCCCCATCACAAAAATTGACTGGCACGTCTAGCCGAGGTGAGCACCCCCTTCCCAAATCATCCTCTTTCCCATGCCATCTCGTAGGGCTCACCCCTTCATGTTGCCCAGCTGCTAACCCAACTGCCTTCTTGGTGCCGATTGCCAGCCGACTGCAGTGTGCTACCGGTGGTGATATCCAGGAGGAGGAGCCGGACAAGGAGACAAAGTAGGGATGAAGAGAGGTTGAAGGAGTATGAGAGCCCCACCACTGTTGGTGGAGGTCGGCTGGGTTGGCTTCCTCCTTCAATTTTGCTTCCAAAGTTGCATGATGTGTGTTGATTATTATTTGATCATGCTTGCTTTGTAGGAAATGAATTTGATAGTCACTATGATTCTTATAGGCCCAATAATTTAATCCCTAGAATTTCTCTTCTTTGTGCAGATTCATTTGTGTATGTTCCTATAAGATGCCACCAACAATGAGATCTGGGAGAGAGAGGAGGAGACAGAGAGGGAGATGGGGTAGGAAGAAGATAGGGTGAAAGTATCTGCTTGGGACTTCCATGGCTAGGCCTGTTATTGGTAAGGTGAAATTGCTAAAGTAGTTGTATTTTCTGATTTGTGCACACATTAGACATTACTTATGCAACGTAACTGTCTTACAAGTAAATTTGAAATGAATCTTTTGTTGATCATCAGTTGGATCAGTTGGCACTGTTGGACACTTCTGCATTTGTACTACCCCCGGCTGGTCCAAGTAGAGGAGATAAGGTGCATATCTCTTTTATCGCTGCTGATATATACGATTAATTAATGCCCACAATTTTTTACTGAATTAATCATGAGATATTATGTCTGACAAAATGCTCATGAGAGGATAAGATGCATAGGTCACATAGAACAATCTGTAATAAAGAGCAAGGTTTCCTTATGGTGTTGAGTGTTGTGTGGTATGTTTAGATTGTTACCAGCTTCTGTCGGATTTTGGGTTCTGCAGACCCTTTAGAGGTTCTAACTCTGGGCACTCCAAAAAAAATACACTTCCGTGATGATACGTGTTTGTCACAGTAGGTCACATTTTCCGTCATGCATGTACATCCATGATGAATTTATGACAAAATCTAGATAGTCATACATGTGTTGTCATAGAAGTGTTCCATGACATTACCAAAATTATCATCACAGAAGTGTTCACTTCCATGATGATAAATGCCGTGTCATGGAAGTGCTTTCGTCAAGGGTGACTGACACGTGGCATCCACTGTAATGGGTCGCCGTTAAGCTATTGGGTCCGGTTTTGGATTCGGTAACCCGCTAACAGCCACGACCAATGCTGATTTTCCATGTGTAAAATTCTCGTTGGCCAACGGAACCACATGTCAGCTCCGCATTGGCACAGGTGTCACTCATCCAATGGGCGAGATGCACCTATAATATGTTGAAACGTGGACCGGCCCAAAAGTGGCCCATAAAGATTAAATGGGCTGACCCAACTAAAGACCCACAAGATTTTGCAGACCATAATGGGCCGGCCAAGATAAAGGCCCACGAGATTTCGCCGACCATAATGGGTCGGGCCTGCTAAAGGCCCCATGATTTTGAGGACACTAGTGGGCCGGCCCGTTAACAGGCTGCCATGTTTTGGGCTAAATGCCGACACATATTTGATTTGGTCCATTAACAGCATGCCACGTTCTGGGCCTAATATAGGCCCATATGAGATCCAGCCCGTTAAAAGCCTACCACGTTCTGGGCCAAATTACGACCCAGATCAGATTCGGCCCTTTAAGAGTCTTCGGGCTAAATTATGGCCCATATCAGATTCGGCCCGTCAACTGGACGCTATGCTTTTGGGCCCACTTGCTAAAGGCACATTTAGTAATTTGGCCTGATATTAGCCTCGGCCTGTTAAAGGCCCGTTTAACATTTCGGCCCTATATTTATTTCGGCCTGTTAAAAGCCTGTCATATAGTTGGGCCTAACTACGGCCAGGTTTGCATCCAGCCTGCTCACAGCCGATAATCTGGTTGGGCCAAAAAAGGACCGAGACAATTTTGGCATGTTAACAGGCCCGTGATGTGATTGCCACAATCATGGGCCGGGGTCTATTTCGGCCTGCTGCCGGCCCGTGAGCTATTCGACACATTTCAGGCCCAACCTACTTTTCAGCCTCCCAAAAGCCCATTGAGTTTTCTTGCGAAAATAGGGCCGGCGGTTTACTTGGACTATTAAAGGCCCGAATCTACTAGTGCACTAGTTTACATTTAGGCATGTTAACAGACCAAGATGACTGGGCCCATGATGCGGATCATACATAGTGATTTGCATGACGGCCTGATTATGTAGCATAATTTTACGGTTTGGCCGGTTTACTACGAAGACAGGATATATATACAGTAAAATAACTACAGCATCGTGAATAAGAAAAAACCTAGACTATACAATAAAGAAATTATGGCATATTACATCCACTGGGCATCAAATTTTGCCACTGTGATAATAAAGCACAAGCAGACAGCAAATTAGATACACTGGGCATCAAAGATCGCCACCAGTGCAAATAAACACGCCGACAAAATAATATACAAAGCTGACAACACTTCAATAGAGTTCAAGAAAGGTTAGCCCTGCTCGGGAGCTGCAGCGCAAGCAACTGAGCAAGCTGATGAGACTGCGCTTGTTTGACACTTATATCCTCCTCACTCCGAAAGATAAACAAGCAGACAGATGACAGGTTTTGCACATATAAGTATCAGTGCTGACAATTCATCACATTTCTTACTGACGAATAAAGTGACACAGTTTAAAATAGCATTAACACAATATGGTATTGTTCAAGTTAAGACATGGCAGGAAATGACATTGTGAAGAAGTTGACAGCTTCACGACACCACTAGATTACAGATCAAGAACTCATAAGTATCAATGGTTAGTGTGTTGTCAATTTATCCAATTTCAGATTGGCAAATAAAGAGACAGTTTAAATAATAGTAGAATGATATGACATTGTTCATAGTTAAGACATTACAAAATATGACATTGTGCTGTAATGGGTAGGTTCACCACACCACTGGATTACGGATCAAGAACAGAAGCATACATGCAGTGCAAAAGAAGATCACTTGCTCGGTATAGTTTAATTTACATGGTATGAAGAAGGAACTTGGTTGTACAACTAAAAACTTAAATTGAGAAGGACAAACTTTTGTTTATGAACTACATAATAAACTTTCAACACGCAATTTGATGCAAACACCAAAAATAAACAACGGTTGTAGTCATTGTCAGTGCCAAAACCTGCAGATCTCGGGTGGGGGTCCCGAACTGTGTCTAAGGATCAAGGGTAACAGGAGGCAGGGGACATAATGTTTACCCAGGTTTGGGCCCTCTTAATGGAGGTAATACCCTACTTCTTGCTTGATTGACTTTGATGAGTATAGGGGTTACAAGAGTTGATCTACCACGAGATCGTAATGGCTAAACCTTAGATGTCTAGCATATATGACTACGATCGCCCCTATGGACTAAACCCTCCGGTTTATATAGACATTGGAGGGGGCTAGGGTTGTACAAAGTCATTTTACAGAGAAAGGAATCTTCATATCCACATGCTAAGATTGCCTTCCACGCAAAGGAGAGTCCCATCCGGACACGGGGAAATCCTTCCGTCTTGTATCTCCACAACCCATTAGTCCGGCCCATATCACATAGCCCGGACGCCCGAGGACCCCATAATCCTAGACTCCCTCATTAGCCCTTGAACCAATCTTCATTGACGATGTGTCCGGCGCGCAGATTGTCTTCGGCATTGCAAGGCGGGTTCCTCCTCCGAACACTTCAAAGTAGTTGACCACTAGCACTATATCCAGCTCTGTACAATAGTCACAATCCTTAAACATAAAGGTAAAATATAGATAAGTTTAGTCTTTTGATGATTTTATGGAGGAGACGTTACATCTATCCATTTTATTATTTTGAACTATTTTTCGGCCTCCCATTTCGCGCTTCGAGACGCAGCCTCCGGCGACACGTCTTGTCAAAGTAGAGATTGTGCCCCCCTTATTACGGGATTCTCATGAATACGGGTTTTTGTTAACCTCACCATGCGTTCCGCATGACCCCTTGGAAATAGGCGAATTTTAAGGCTCGAGGGGGGCGGGACGCTTGATATTCGCAGTCCATATAAGTGGATAGAACCCATCTGCTCCACCCCACACCTCATTCTCTCTGCCTCTCCGTCCCCGAGCTCCAGCGCCCAAACTCCAATCTTTTCTCTCCTTGATAACTCCTCCGATCATGGCCTGCCCTCAAGGCAAGTGGGTGTCTGTAACACCCACGATGCGCCTATATCTCCCACGTGTCGAGGCATGACTTAGAGGCATAACCGCATGGTGGTTTAGTCGCAAGTGGGGTAATCTTCACACAATCCCATGTATTGAATAAGAAAGGGATAAAGAGTTGGCTTACAATCGCCTCTTCACACAATACATAAATAATTCATACATCATCCAAATACACTCAAAGGTGCGTCTACGAAACCAAAATAAAGGAAGACAACCCCAAATGCTAGATCCCCGATCGTCCCAACTGGGCTCCACTACTGATCAACCGGAAAAGACACAAAGCAACGATCACGATCTTCATCGAGCTCCCACTTGAGCTCGGTTGTGTCACCTGCACTGGTATCATCGACACCTGTGACTGTTTGGAAGTATCCATGAGTCACGAGGACTCAGCAATCTCACACCCATGAGATCAAGACTATTTAAGCTTATGGATAGGATAGGGTAATGAGGTGGAGCGGCATCAAGCACTAAGCAAATATGGTGGCTAACATACGAAATAAGAGCGAGAAGAGAAGCAACGGAACGGTCGAGAAGCTAGAAGTGATCAAGAAGTGATCCTGAAACTACTTACGTTCAAGCATAACATAAGACCATGTTCACTTCTCGGACTCCGCCGAAAAGGGACCATCATGGCTACACACGCGGTTGATGCATTTTAATTAAGTCAAGTGTTAAGTTCTCTACAACCGGACATTAACAAATTCCCATCTGCCACATAACCACGGGCACGGCTTTTGAAAGTCTATACCCTGTAGGGGTATCCCAACTTAGCACATCACAAGCTCTCACGGTCAACGAAGGATATTCCTTATCCCGGAAACACCTGATCAGTCTCGGAATCGCGGTTACAAGACATTTTGACAATGGTAAAACAAGACCAGCAAGCCCGCCCGAATGTGCTGACAAATCCCGATAGGAGCTGCACATATCTCGTTCTCAGGGCACACCGGATGGGCAAGACATCGGGTTGGCATAGATCCTGGTTGCCCAAGGGGCGCCGGACATCGCCTAGTTCGGACCTACACTTAGAGAAGCACTGGCCCGGGGGGGTTAAAAATAAAGATGACCCTCAGGCTTGCAAAAACCCAAGGGAAAGTTATAGGTTGTTAGGCAAATGTAAAACCAAGGTTGGGCCTTGCTGGAGGAGTTTTATTCAAAGCGAACTGTCAAGGGGTTCCCATAACACCCAACCGCGTAAGGAACGCAAAATCAAGGAACATAACATCGGTATGACGGAAACTAGGGCGGCAAGAGTGGAACAAAACACCAGGCATAAGGCCGATCCTTCCACCCTTTACCAAGTATATAGTTGCATTCCATAACACCCAACCGCGTAAGGAACGCAAAATCAAGGAACATAACATCGGTATGACGGAAACTAGGGCGGCAAGAGTGGAACAAAACACCAGGCATAAGGTCGATCCTTCCACCCTTTACCAAGTATATAGTTGCATTAATTAAAATAAGAGATATTGTGATATCCCAACATATCCATGTTCCAACAAGGAACAAACTTCAACTTCACCTGCAACTAGCAACGCTATAAGAAGGGCTGAGCAAAAGCGATAACATAGCCAAACAACAATTTTTTGGGAAGGTGGGTTAGAGGCTTGACATGGCAATATGGGAGGCATGATATAACAAGTTTAGGTAGCGTGACATAGCGGTAGAGCGAACAACTATCAAGCAAAGATAGAAGTGATTTCGAGGGTATGGTCATCTTGCCTGAGATCCCGCAAGGAAGAAGAACGAGTCCAAGAAGTAGACGACCCAACGTAGTCGAACGAATCCTCACAACTCCGGAACGAAACCGAAGCTAACGAGAGAAGCAACCCGGAAAGAAGCAAGCAACATAGTAAACAACCATCACATAAACATGGCATGATGCACAACCAAGTATGATGCATGTCCGGTTTAAAGAGCATGGCATGGCAAAGTGCACACAAAACTACAAGTTAAGTGGAGCTCAATATGCAACGAGTTGCATATTGATGAAACACCACATGACTTATTTAGTTCTCTCCCGTTTATGTACTCAACAATATTAAATGTTGGTTAGCATGGCAAGGGGTGAAGCATAATAAAAATACCTATCTAGGCAAGTTTAAATGAGGCCGGAACAACAAGCAACAATTCCGGAAAATCCCCATATGCATATTTTGAATTTGGTACTGTTCTGCCCTAAACCATATTTTAGAGTTTTTAAACATGCAAAGTAATGCCACCATGTTAAACTATGCATTTTTCTACCCCATTTACATATAAGGTTTTTTTAATTCCGAGCTACGGTTAAATAGTTATGAAATAAAAAAATTAACATGGCATATGAGCAAATTTAATCAAACAACATTTTTAACATTTTAAACATGGATGAATGATGCAGATAATGAAACTAGATTAAATTCTAAGCATTTAACATATATAATTTGTTTTAAGCTGATGCATGGTTTGATAGTTATTAAAAGCATGAACTAGAGGGACTAAACTGTAAAAAAGGTTTTCTCTGGATAAATGCGAAAGTCGCCGCACTGGAAAAAAACACCAATGGGCCGAATCTGGTGGGCACTGGGCGCTCACCACAGGCAACATGGGCCGGTACAGTGGAGGAGGAGGCAGGCCACTAGGCGGCCGATGGAGGCGGCTCTGGGCCTGGCGGAAAGAAGGCTGGCCCATGCGGGAGTAAACGCAAGCGGGCGTGAAGCTCGTCGCCCTCGATCCCGTGAGGGATGAGGCCATGGCGGCGTCGGCGGCCAACGGTGACAGCGGCAGTGACGGATCCAGCAATGGGGAGGCACAGGGCGCTCTGGGCGGCGGCACGAGCATCCTTGACGACGTCGAGGTGCATTAGGCAGACAACGGTGACGGTTAGAGAGAGAGAGAACGGGAGAAAGGGAAGGAAGCAAGAGAGGGGCGGGGTAGGCCTGTTGGTGGTGGTGCTCGCCGGCGGCGACTCCGGCAGGGATGATGGCCGACGGCGGGGTCCGGTGGAGGGCCGAGGTGGGCGCGAGGAGGCACGGTCGGACGGGAGGAGCTCGGGGCTCTCCCGATCCAGATCGGAGACGGCGGCGCGAGCGAGCGCCTCGGGCTCAGATGGGCACGGCAGGGGCCCACCGAGCCTCGCAGCGCCACAGCGGGAGTGGAAGAAGGAGGCTGGCGGTGCACGGATTTCAAGGAGGGACTAGGTTTTCTAGAAATGGAAGGGGGTGGTGGCTATTTATATGCAAGGGGGCTAGGTTAGGGGGATTAGCTCCGTTTCGGAGCCGTTTGATCAACATTGGACGGTCCGAAGCGGAGGGATAGGTAGGTGGGCTCGACGGACTGTGTAGAGGGGGTTGGGCTGAGAGGAGGGGGAAGAAGTGAGGCCCGGCAGCAATTTCTGGAGATCGAAAACGTCCGACGATTTGACCGACTATATTGTTGCTATAGTTATCCATTGGGGCATCAAATGAACTCCGAATGCGATGAAATTTGACAGGCGGTCTACCTACACTATAATAAGACCGCACATCAACTTTCATCCCATTCCGAGAACATTTTCTGGCTACTTATAAAAGAATATTACGGAGGTGCCGCGGGAGCGTGCAAGTGTGTCTGGGCTCAGAATGGACAGCGGAAGGAACGGGGAACCCAGACGGATGCAAGTTTTGAAAACATGATGATGCAATGCACATGATGACATGGCAAGATGCAACACGCAAGCGAATGACATGGCAAGAACAGCGAATAAATGGAAGACACCTGGCGCATCGGTCTCGGGGCGTTACAACACTCCACCACTACAAGAGGATCTCGTCCCCAGATCTAGGATGGCACCGGAGAGAAAACGGAAGAGGAAGAGCTAAAACAAAGTTGCTTCTCGGAAAAATGAGTGAGATCAAAGAACCTTGTGAGGTTGAAAAAATTGAAAGAAAGAATACAACGAAGATGAACAAAGTTGAAAACACTCCATTAGAAAAGAGGAACAAGGAACCTTACTAGAACCTTGTAGGTTGAAATACATAAGAAAAAGGGTTGCAATGGACGAGAAGTATATGCAAGCACTCCGGATGAAACGAGATGTACAAGGAACGAAAAAGATCAATTATGATAACACTCTGGTTAAAACAAGATAGAGAAGGAATAAGAATGATATAATTTGGGCAGCACTCCGATTATAAATGGAAGGAATTGAACATGATCTTGACAAAACAAGAGGATGGGTCGAAGAGGGCAACATGGCAATGCCTCCGGAAGGAATAATAGAAGACATATCATTGCAATAACAGAATGGAGAAGAAAATGCCAACTTCTACCACAATTTATTTTGGAAAGCACCCTTCCGAGAAGGTTATAACGGAGTTGTTGGAGAACCAACAATGAAACGAATAAGCTTGTAGTGGGCTTATGGAAAGCTTCTCAAAACTATGAGGTGAAATTCTGCCACTAACAGAAACAATAGATTGAATCGACATCAACAGGGAGATGAGAAGCTTATTTCACCGGGAGGATAAATGAAGAACTTGGATCATTGATGAGAACCACAAATAGCAACATTCCCAATGGAAGGCTTTAGGTGAAATCTATACCAAGATACTCCAGCGAAGAGATTGATGGATTACAAAGGATCACATGAACAAATTGAAAATGATGGGTTTAAAATATCTCATTCCGGACAACTTATGAATCATGAAACACGAAGGGAAATTGTCAAGAGTGACATAACACCATCTCAAAAGATAAGATAGAGAAAATTGCACTTTGGAATGCGAGATGAAGAAGGCTTGAACTCCTCAAAACAAAGCATGTGTTGAGCACCATATTTATTTGAGAGTATAGCTTGGCGGATCTTAACTTCGAGAGATATCTTGAAGAAGAATCGAATAATGAAAGGAATCCTTGACGAACCACCATGTAGAGCCTCCATGAAGAACTCCGGTAATAAAAGGATGATAGAAAGAAAGAGAAGTTGAAAACATAAGGTGAAGCCTTGTGATGATTTAGATGGGGCTACGAAATGTGAAAACTTTGAACCTTGGACAAGAAAGATGAACAATTGAAACCAAGAATTTTGATGAACCTCTGGAATAAGGAATTGATTTTACTCGATGAAACAAGAACAAGAATTACATTATGCTTATCCTTCATCAATTAAATTGATGACCCACAATGGATTTGGCATACTACTCATTCTCGTAGAAAGGATTAAGATAGATATAGTGCCAACTTGGGAAGGTCTTCAACGAATCACCGGTAGGATTTGGAAACAACAAATGAATTAATATGAAAACGAAGGAAGAAGAATCTTGAAAAAACCACCGTAAGAACTGAAAATGAAAGTGGCAAAAGCACAATTCACCAGGAAGAATTGGAAAATGAACGAAGATACTTAAGAGAAACAAGATGCAAGAGAACAAAGAGATCACAGACTGATTAAAGAATACTTGAATGATGCACCGGTAAGATTTGGAGAATGAGAGCTAAAAGCTGAGAATGAATAAACCCGAAATGATGGCCTTCGGAGAATCAAACTGAAAACACTCTTGAATTGCTCCGGATGGGTGAAAAGAATTCTCACAATCGAAAACAATTATGAGAGGATGGAAGCAAGCTTGAACTACGCATCTCTATGAGAACGGATAAGATTTGGAGGAAAAACTCTTCTTCGGTCTTCAAATGTTGAGAATGACGATGAGAAACACCACCATGAATTGTTGAGGTACTCCGGGATGAAAATTAGAAAGGTTGAACCAAAGATGAAAAGAATTTGAAAGCGATATTGGAGAAGGTAATTGACTGATGAAAATTTATTCTTACGTCAAACTTTGAAATGAATTTGAGAATAGCTCCGGGAAAAAAATAGAAGAGTTAGGTAAGATCCTAGGAAAGGACCTGCGGGTTAGGGCCCACTGAAGAAAAGCACCGTTGAAATGATTTAAAAAATAGATTGCGCCAGTTGAATTAAATGGCTTGAATAAGGTAAGACCTTGAAATATCTTGAAAGGATTACAAATAGAAACTTGAATCTTCTGCGATATCTTCAGCACTCCAGATAAACATGAATAGCAGGAGGTGGATGATTAAGAAATGCACCGGCATGAGAAAACATTTACAACGAGGAAAGGAATATGATCAACAAAGCTTGAATTGAATCAACTGGAGAACAAAAAGAATGAAGAATGATAAACTTGTAGAGCATCTTCATGAGAACCACCGGGTAAAAACATTGAAAGAAAATAATGAAGAGACTTCACATGAATGAAAAGGATAGTTGATTAAGAAATGTGAGTCCTTGAAGAAAAAAGGGGTGGGAGAGCGGGAAAACAAAGGCAACTTGGGGACGGATGAAATGAACAACATTGGGAAAACTGAGAGGTGATCTTGCGAATGTTGAAATGATCGGATCCACTTGAGGAGAAGCACGCCGGTTGAAAAGGATTGACATGACAACCTCGATTATCATGAAGGATTAGTATTCACATAGAAATATGAGAACACCGCTTAGGAAAGGTATGGAATCCACATTTGACTTCGAAGCAACTCGAATACCACAACTCAAAACAAAACAAAGGATTGGCTTGCAGAATAAGCCGGAACAAACATATGATGGAGATTTCATCCGAAGTTTTCATGGTGGGGCCCACACGGGCTCGATCGTACATCACCATCATGTACAAGGCAGTGCACATGACATACGAAGCTCCCCGAGTCAGCATAGCCAAGGACTCTTTAAGACACAATGAGACCACTTAAACCAACCGTGGATAGGCGGACCACTAGACGTCGAACCCCAATCTCATATCATGCATCTGTCGGAAAGATATCCTAGGAGCTACTTGAATTCCCACCTATAAACTCCCAAAACTTTTTGGTTATCCAATCAGGTGTTGGGCATACAGGGGAAGCATAATATCTCACCCAAACTAACAATCCCTACATCCAGTTGTATCCATCCTTCAACACATAACCAAGAAACCTTTGGAAATCATGTACCTCAACCTTCGAAAAGCATCCGTTATACGAGTTATGGCAATACTCCCGATCTCCCGCCCCAGTACTGGGTGGTGTCGAGGTTATCTCACCAACAATTGCATACAAGAGATTTTCGATGTCGGCGAACTCAGGTATTCCAGAACTGCAATGATAAAATTGTGACGAAAACACCTCGGAGCTCAACTCCCCGGACACTGCCACAACCCCTAAATGTCAGGAGGCACCAAGAATAATGTTCTCCTCACAAGAATACCGGAATGATTCCAAGATACCCGCGTGATCCAAAAAAAATGTGGAATTTGAGGAGAGAAAAGTCAAAACTTCTACATCAGAAGCACCAGAGCGACGAAGGGACTGAGGATTAAAAAGAATCCTACTCTCCGATATATATAATCCTAAGACTCAAAACATTTTGTTCTAGACTCAACAGCGTCAGCGATTCGATCAAGCAGGGGGCTCCTAAGTCGGGGATGGCTCTGTTTACCAACTTGTAACACCCACGATGCGGCTATATCTCCCACGTGTCGAGGCACGACTTATTATAGGCATAACCGCATGGTGGTTTAGTCACAAGTGGGGTAATCTTCACACAATCCCATGTACTGAATAAGAAAGGGATAAAGAGTTGGCTTACAATCACCACTTCACACAATACATAAATAATTCATACATCATCCAAATGCACTCAAAGGTCCGTCTACGGAACCAAAATAAAGGAAGTCAACCCCAACTGCTAGATCCCCGATCGTCCCAAATGGGCTCCACTACTGATCAACCCGAAAAGACACAAAACAACGATCATGATCTTCATCGAGCTCCCGCTTGAGCTCGTTTGCGTCACCTGCACTGGTATCATCGGCACCTGTAACTGTTTGGAAGTATCCGTGAGTCACGAGGACTCAAAAATCTCACACCCGCGAGATCAAGACTATTTAAGCTTATGGGTAGGATAGGGTAATGAGGTGGAGCTGTAGCAAGCACTAAGCAAATATGGTGGCTAACATATGCAAATAAGAGTGAGAAGAGAAGCAATGCAACGGTCGAGAAGTTAGAAGTGATCAAGAAGTGATCCTGAAACTACTTATGTTCAAGCATAACACAAGACCGTGTTCACTTCTCGGACTCCGCCAAAAAGAGACCATCACGGCTGCACACGCAGTTCATGCATTTTAATTAAGTCAAGTGGCAAGTACTCTACAACCGGACATTAACAAATTCCCATCTGCCACATAACTACCCTATAGGGGTGTCCCAACTTAGCCCAGCACAAGCTCTCATGGTCAACGAAGGATATTCCTTCTCCTGGAAAGACCCGATCAGTCTCCGAATCCTAGTTACAAGACATTTCGACAATGGTAAAACAAGACCAGCAAGACCGCCCGAATGTGCCGACAAATCCCGATAGGAGCTGCACATATCTCGTTCTCAGGGCACACCGGATGTACAAGACGTCGGGTTGGCATAGATCTTGGTTGCCCAGGGGGCGCCGGACATCGCCTAGTTCGGACCAACACTTAGAAAAGCACTGGCCAGGGGGGGGGGGTTAAAAATAAAGATGACCCTCGGGCTCGCGAAAACCCAAGAGAAAGTTATAGGTTGTTATGCAAATGTAAAACCAAGGTTGGGCCTTCCTGGAGGAGTTTTATTCAAAGCGAACTATCAAGGGGTTCCCATAACACCCAACCGTGTAAGGAACCCAAAATCAAGGAACATAACACCGGTATGACGGAAACTAGGGCGGCAAGGGTGGAACAAAATGCCAGGCATAAGGCCGAGCCTTCCACCCTTTACCAAGTATATAGTTGCATTAATCAAAATAAGAGATATTGTGATATCGCAACATATCCATGTTCCAACAAGGAACAAACTTCAACTTCACCTGCAACTAACAACGCTATAAGAAGGGCTGAGTAAAAGCGGTAACACGGCCAAACAATGGTTTGCTGGGAAGGTGGGTTAGAGGCTTGACATGGCAATATGGGAGGCATGATATAACAAGTGGTAGGTAGCGCGACATAGCGGTTGAGCGAACAACTAGCAAGCAAAGATAGAGGTGATTTCGATATGCAATGAGTTGCATATTGAGGAAACACCACATGACTAATTTAGTTCTCTCCCGTTTATGTACTCAACAATATTAAATGTTGGTTAGCATGGCAAGGGGTGAAGCATAATGAAACTACCTATCTAGGCAATTTTAAATGAGGCCGGAACAACAACCAACAATTTCAGAAAATCCCCATATGCATATTATGAATTTGGTACTGTTCTTCCTTAAACCATATTTAAGATTTGTTAAACATGCAAAGTAATGCCACCATGTTAAACTATGCATTTTTCTACCGCATTTACATATAAGGTTTGTTTAAATCCGAGCTACGGTTAAATAGTTATGAAATAAAACATTTCAACATGGCATATGAGCAAATTTAATCAAACAACAGTTTAAACATTTTAAACATGGATGAATGATGCAGATAATGAAACTAGATTAAATTCTAAGCATTTAACATATATAATTTGTTTTAAACCGATGCATGGTTTGATAGTTATTAAACGCATGAACTAGAGGGACTAAACTGTAAAACAGGTTTTCTCTGGATAAATGCGAAAATCGCCGCACTGAAAAAAAACACCAATGGGCCGAATCTGATGGGCACTGGGGCGCTAACCATGGGCCACATGGGCCGGTACGGTGGAGGAAGAGGCAGGCCACTGGGCGGGCTGATGGAAGCGGTTCTAGGCCTAGCAGAGAAAACGCCGGCCCATGCGGGAGTCAATGCGAGCAGGCGCGAAGCTCATCGCCCTCGATCCCGTGAGGGACGAGGCCATGGCAGTGTCGGCGGCCAACGGTGACAGCGGCGGCGACGGATCCAGGAATGGGGAGGCACATGGCGCTCCGGGCGGCGGCGCGAGCATCCTTGACGGCGGCGAGCTGCATTAGGCAGACGACGGTGACAGTTAGAGAGAGAGAGAAAGGGAGCAAGGGAAGAAAGCAAGAGAAGGGCGGGGTCGGCCTGGTTGTGGTGGTGGTCGCCGACGGAGACTCCGGCGGGGTTGACGGCCGACGGCGGGGTCCGGTGGGGGTCGAGGTGGGCGCGAGGAGGCGCGGTCGGACGGGAGGCGTTCAGGGCTCTCCGATCCAGATCGGAGACGGCGGCGCAAGCGAGCGCCTCAGGCTTGAATGGGCTCAGCAGGCCCTAGATGGGCCTGGCAGGGCCGGCGCGAGGTGGGAGGAGGGAGGCGCTGGCAGGGGCACGTGGCGCGCTGCCACTAGCCCTAGGCGGCGGCGATGGGGGTTCAGGTGGCGGCTCGCCCGCAGGGGCGGCACCAAGTGGTGGCAGCGGGTTAGGCTAGCGTGGAAAATGAGGTGGTGGGAGGAGGCTGGTGGCACGCAGATTTCGAGGTGGGGCTAGGTTTTCCAGAAATGGAAGGGGTGCCTATTTATATGCAAGGGGCTAGGTTAGGGGGATTAGCTCCGTTTTGGAGCCGTTCGATCACCATCGGACGGTCCGAAGCGGAGGGGTAGGTAGGTGGGCTAGATGGACTGTGTAGAGGGGGTTGGGCTGAGAAGAGGGGGAAGAAGTGAGTCCTGGCAGCAATTTCTGGAGATCGAAAACGTCCGATGATTTGACCGACTATATTGTTGCTATAGTTATCCGTTGGGGCATCAAACGAACTCCGAATGCGATGAAATTTGATAGGCGGTCTACCTACACTATAATAAGACCGCACGCCAACTTTTATCCCATTCTGAGAACATTTTCCAGCCACTTATAAAAGAATATTTCGGAGGTGTCGCGGGCGCGTGCAAGTGTGTCTGGGCTCAGAACGGACAACGGAAGGAACTGGGGACCCGGACCGATGCAACTTTTGAAAACATGATGATGCAATGCACATGATGACATGGCAAGATGCAACATGCAAGCGAATGATATGGCAACAACAGCGAATAACTGGAAGACACCTGGTGCATCGGTCTCGAGGCGTCGCAGTGTCCTCCTCCGTCACGGAGGAGAACATCAAGGAGCTGCGGGAGGCACGGTATTTGACCGCGAAAATCAAGCACATGCTTCCCGATCCGGCACAGGTCATCCCCACTCTGGAGCCCAGTGAGAGGGTGGTGTTTATCCCCCACTTCCTCTGTGGACTCAGAATCGCCGTTCACCCCTTTGTAAGGGGTCTCATATTCTACTACAGGCTGGATTTTCACGATCTGGCCCCAAATTCATTCCTTCACATCTCGGCGTTATCGTCGTGTGTGAAGTCTTCCTCTGTGTCCCTCCACACTTCGATTTATGGCTCAAGATTTTTAATGTGAAACCGAAGGTGGTCAATGGGAAACACGCGGACTGTGGTGGCGCCATGGTGAGCAAGCTCCCCAAAGTCAATTGGCCAAAGGGAGTCTCTGTGGACACCGTCAAAATATGGCAAAAGGAATGGTTCAATATTATAGAACCTCGCGGCTCCAAGTGGGCAGCCACACCAGCCTTTAGATCCGGACCCCCGCTGAGGCTTACATCCTGGACCAACAAGGGTCCGAACTGGGGGTCGGTCCCTGAGGTACTGCTGCTGCAGAAACGCGTCAAGAGCATGATAGCGAAGGACATTACCCTTGCAGACGTAATCCAAGTGATGTTGATCCGCCAAGCACTTACCTGCCAGAGGCGGCCCCTCAAGATGTGGGAGTTCAGTCAAGAAGGGCCGTGGACCCTACAAGGGTTCTACGGCACAACACATAAGGGGGTCTGTAAGCTGCTTTTTAAGAAGCAGAAATCGTGGCCAAGGTCCTCGGACGACACCGGCCTCGACTGCAACCATTCGGCCTCCAAGGTAAATTCTAAAAACTCCAAACACCAATAGGCATTGTTAACCCGAGGGAGAGATGCTAAGTAATCCATCCCCAAACAGGTCTGGTTTAAGAAGGCGGAGTAGATCCTGTGTCCGGCTCCGCTCCCTAAAGACCCAGCCAATCCCCTTCTAATGAGGATGCTGGTCCCGACGCCATACCAGGCACCGATAAAGAAGGACAAGAAGAAGAAGAAAAGAGAGGAGGGCACTTTGGACGCAGTGTCCGGAGACGCTGATGCCCAGTCCTCTCATGAGGGTGATGACTACGACGACAAGGAGGAGAAATAAGATGATCCTCCCCGCAAGGGCAAAAAGAGGGCGGCCTCCAAAGACCTGGAAGCCGGAGCATCCAAGAGGGACAAAATTACCCTCCCCAATGACTCGAAGTCAGATGCCAAGGTTGTCCCGAAGCACCGGCGCCGGACTAAGCCCCAAGCCGACTCGTAAGTGGTCCGAGATTTTTTGCACTTATTCAATTAATGAACTGTGATGGTTACTCTAAGTTTTCTCTTTTAGTCCGGCCCGCGATCTTCCCCCACTATCTTCGTCCTCGGGGGATCTGCCATCGGAGATGATGGACAGCGGGTCGCCTCCATTAGCCTCCCCGCCGCCTAGGGCGGATGGCGCCAAGGTGTCATCTCATAGGCCCTCCCTAAGCCTTGAAGAGACGCGGGCGGGGGGGGGGGGGGGGGGGGGGGGGGGGGGGGCGATTTAACGATGCCAAAGGGTAATACCTCGGCTGCCAGAGGGCCGGGGGGACGGTCTTCATGAAGACTGGCGACGAGGGCCCCGGTCAATCCGTCCCCAGCCGCAGACTACTCCAAAGACCCACACGGCCCCAGGGTCGAGTGAACGACCTCCTGGAGGCGAAGAGGTAGCAGCGACCTCTACTAATCCGAAGGCGCTGAATATAATGGCGGGTGCACTTCAAAGTGCGTTAGTCATAGACGAGCACCGCACCCTGATGGGCACGGTGTATGAGAAGATTCAGTCCGCCAAGAGCAGGCTGAATGAAGCCTTCTCCAGCCTGCTAGGAAGCTTCGAGGTACGCAATGTAATGTCTTTGATCATTTTTGTGAACTACATGTCTGTACACAGATAGTAGCCCCTGAGACTCTGTTTGGTTTTTGAAAGAAAAGCGAGCAGAGGATCAATAATCAATTATTAGGTGGTAACACACTGTTTTATTTGGATTAAAATAGGCTTCGCTGTTACCGGCGACTGCCAAATCTGTAGAAGTTTTCGAACTCAAGCGGAAACTGGAGCGAGCCGAGGAGGACCTAGTCCTTGTTACCATGCGGCTTGACCAGGCGCAAGGTATAAGATACATCTTACTATATGCCTTTTTATGTCCGTGTTTTCTGTGGAAATTCAAGAGCTGCAATGTGCGTGCTTGTACCGATGGTGCCGCCATAGTGGAAACCCTCGGGAGAGAGCTTGCTCAAGCCAAGGAGCAAGCAAGGGTAAGCAAGGCAGCCACCGATAAGGCGGTTGTGGACTTGACGGCTGAACAGGCCGCTCGGCGCCGTTTTGAGGAAAAGGTGACCAAGATGGATCAAAAACTCAAGGACACCGCCGCCAAGTGCGAGTACTTGGAAACAGAAAATAAGGCGAAGGGGATCGAACTCGCCAAGGCCCGTTAATATGCTTCGGAGGCACGGACCGAATCCCGCGCAGCGCGCGAGGAAATCCGTCAAGCCAGTCAGATAGCGGCTGGTAAGCCTCTTCTTTTACAGGCTAAACTTGGGGACCGGAAGTATGCCTTGCTTAATCGACTATAGAGTTCTCCAGATGCATATGCGGATCTGCTGACGAGTGCTGCGGACGCCGCCCAATTCTTCCCGGTCTAGGAGGGGTACAAGTCGGAGAAGCTCTTCTAGTCGCAGTTCGTGGAGCAGGAGCATCCCCTACTATCAGCGTCCTGGGAACGGGGGTCCCCAGACTTGCCTGCCTGCAGCCCACGGCGTGGCTCCACCAGCGGCCCTATACGACCCATCTTTAGTAGCAAACACTCAAGTCCCCCCCGAGGGTCCAAGCCTCGTGAGGCAGACGACACAAGACCTCTTCGGGGGCGGCCTCACCAGGCTGGCTCGCAAGGGGCGGAGAGATCAAGGTGAGGGGCACCTCGCGAGGTCCTTGTGACGCAAGCCATGACGACCAAGGCCAGGCGGGCTACAGCGCCCAGTGTACTCGTTTCCTCTTTGGTGCTAAGGAGGCAAGCACAGGTGAGGAGTCCCGAGGCATCAGGCAAAGGTTTCCATATCGGTGCAACAAGACCAAGACCAGCGGGACGGCAGGACGGAGGTCACCATGGAGCCCAGGACGGTGTCACCACCAGAGCCTTTGGCAGGCGAAGACCACCTTTTGTTAGGATAACTTGTACTAGTTGTCTCCCTTCAAATTTGGCCATTGTTGGATCCCTTCCTGCCAACATTTGGGAAGAGAACCAGGGCCTCTATAAATAGGACTAGCCACCACCTTAGGGAGGCATTGGATCTGGAACTGGACCCACTCCCCCAAGGGCACCATACAAGCTCACCAAGCTCAAGAACACCTCTCCTCGAGAGGCTGTTCATCCCTTGTACTTGTTCATCATCAGCCGACGAGGCAATCCACCACACCACACTGGAGTAGGGTATTACACCACATCGGTGGCCCGAACCAGTATAAACCCTATGTCCTTTGTTCTGCGAGTTCGACGTCCTGAGATTTGAGATTGTGGTGAGAGCATGAGCTATGGGGAGGGGAGATCTTCTTGTGCACCCCAGAGTTCGAACTTCAAGGGTTTATCGGAACCCGAAATCCAACATTTGGCGTGCCAGGTAGGGGGTCCCGCTTCGATCGTTTTTCTTCAGGATCCTTCACATGAGAAGACTAGGCACGGTGCCTGTGCTCGGGTCCGTCCCTGCAGCATTGATAAACCCAAGGGCTGAGCTCTGTCTGGCGGGCCGGCCCCATTCACGTCACCTCCTGGGGTCGTTGGTGCTTGGCCTTCTCATGCGATAGCCTTAGGAGATTCGCTCGGCGCAGGTTGCCTAACCATCTCGCGGGACTACCACAGTCATCAAGAGCCAAGACCAGGCGCAACCCGCCTTGAGGTAGGGCCTCGTGAGTCCCGCGCTGGCTCACGAGTGCCCAGACATACCTCGTCCAGCCCTGCCGTGCAAGCCACGTGTCAGGGCGGGGCTGTACACACACCGGGGGCTCCACTCAGAGGGAGCCCTCACCCATGCACCAGTGGAAGCACCATGCTCCGCGCTGGCAGTGAACACGGCCGAGGAGCGATTATGCCCGTGCAAGTGTGGAAGCGCTATGCTCCGTGCTGGTGATAAACAACTGAGTGCGGCCCCATGGCTGTATCAACCTCAGGGAGCCTCCGAGCTCAGTGTCTGGCCTCATCGCAAGACCTCCCCTCGGGAGATTCGCGCGAGGGGGCTGGGCATGGGGGTTGCGCTCGGGTCTCGCCCAAATGTATGTCACCCTGCCAGGTCCCTCGGACCTGGTCACCGCTGTCGGATTTCAGGTTCCGGCAGACCCTTGAGGTTTGAACACCGGGGTGCACACATAGATCTCTCCCCTACTGATCTACGTCCGATCCTCTCGTGCGGACTAAGATGAAAATGATGAACAACACAAGAGACACGAGGTTTATACTAGTTCGGGCCACCGTTGTGGTGTAATACCCTACTCCAGTGTGTTGTGTGGTGGATTGCCTCTGGGGCTGATGATGGACAGTACAAGGGAAGAACAACCTCGCGAGAGGTGTTCTTGCGCTGGTGCGATGAACTGCTAGGGTGAGTTCCGTTGCCTCTCTCTCTCTCTCTGCTAGGGTTCTACCAGATCTCTCGATGTTCTTGGGGTGTCTAGATGTCTCTACTCTGTGGTGGCTTGCTCTATTTATAGAGGCCCTGGGCCTCTCCCCGAAGAATTGAGCAGGAAGGGCGCCAACAATTGGCCATTTTGAAGGGGAACATCTAGTACAAGTTATCCTGACCAAAGGTGGTCTTTGGCTGCCAAAAGCACTGGTGATGATGCCGTCTTGGGCTCCATGGTGACCTCCGTCCTGCCGTCCGGCTGGTCTTGGTCTCGTTGAACCGGAATGCTAACATTTGCCTGATACCTTGGCCTGTGCTTGCCCCCTTTGCACCAAAGGGGAAACAAGGACCCTGTGCAGGGCGGCGCCCGCTTGGCCTTGATCGTCACGGCTTGCGTCATAGGATCCTCGCGAGGTACCCTCGCATTGATCTCTCCGCCTCCTCGCGAGCCTGCGTGATGAGGCCGCTCTCGACGAAGCTTCCTGTCGTCCGCCCCGCGAGGCTTGGCCCCTCGCGAGGGTCTTAAGCTTGCGTTGATGAAGATGGGCCGCGCTGGGCCCCCACTTGAGCCACGCCGCAGGCCGCGGGCAGGCAAGTCTGGGGACCCCCGGTCCCAGAACGCCGACAGTAGCCCCCGGGCCCAAGGCGCGCCCGGGCTTGGCCTGACAGAGAAGCGAAGGGGCAAGCACAAAGCGCTGCGAGCCCTAACAGCCTGCGGCCTTGGGCGCCGCGTGGCGGTTGATTGGACGTGGGCGTCTGCACTCCCCACAACGCCTCGACAACTGCACGACTAACAAAAGGGGGTGCCCGGGCCAGGCTTACTTGACCTGCTCTCGCCGTCTTGCCCTAGATCCCCTTTCTTGCTTTCCTCCCTCTTGCTCCCGAAATCGTCTAGATCCGTCTCAATCCTTCGCATCCGACACGCCATGGCGACTCGCAAGTCCCCGGCTGATGCTTGGTACTCGCCGGCCCTAGATTCCCCGAATTTGTTGGAGAAGAACCTCGCTCTCGCGCGCCTGATGACGGTGGCGCAGGGCAGCGAGGGGGCGACTGTGCTCAAGGTCGGCTCTAACCAGCCTGAGGGCAAGGGGAGCACCTTCTACCCGTTCTTCGTGAGCGCCATTGTCTCCGGTCTGGTGCCTCCTTTCTCTGAGTTCTTCTATGTCGTTCTCCGCCAATACAACTTGCAGGCCTTGCATCTCCACCCCAACTCTGTCCTTCTCCTGGCGATTTTCGCCTACTATTGTGAGGCTCATGTTGGTGTGAAGACCTCGGTGGCCTTGCTACGCCACTTTTTCTCCCTCCGGGTTTCTGGCGCTCAGGTCTCCGCATGCGCGAGCTTCATTGCATACTCCAGCTCCAACGCCATCTCGAAGCCTGGGAAGAGGATCGAAGGCTACCGGAGCAAGTGGGTCATGACGGATGTCGGGCGCCTCCACCCTCGTCTGGTATTGCCCACGGGGAAATCTAAGTCCATTGACGCATGGTCCCGCGCGGAGCTCGTCGACCCTCGCGCGAAGGCGGTGTTGAGGAGGATGAACGCAGACCTGAGGCCAAGCAACTTGGGGGCAGCGAAGCTAACCGGGGCCACGCTCCTGAGGGAGTTCTTGGAGCACCGGGTGGCTCCGCTCCAGGAGCTCTTGCTCCCACTGTGGAGGCTCGGAGGAGCAGACGCCGCCCTGCGCCTGAGCTCCGAGGCCCTGACCGACGAAGATCTGCCTGCGGCCCTCCATTCCTTGGTTGGGGGAGACGTGGCGAGCTCGGTGAGTGCCCCCATCCCCCTGTTCCTTCGTGACGACTGGGAGCAGGTGGTGAACGCCATGCCCACCTTCAACGGTGAAGGGCTGGTGCCTGTGGTAGCTCCCGAAGATCTGGCGGTCCTGGCGACGGTGAACTTGTCCTCCCGCAGCTCCAGTGGGGAAGAAGAGGCGGAGGAGGAAGCGTCCAACTCGGAGGAGACTGGCGAGGATTGGGGGGAGTCCTTCCCTCGGCGCAGGTCCCAGGCCCTCCGCTCCATGCCGGATGACGACAAGGCCAGCGCCAGGCGAGGAAGGGAGGGCTCTCCCTCGGTCACGAGGAAGGGCAGGTCGAGCCTGGTTCCCCCAGAGTCTGCTCTGGTCCCTGGGGGTCCAAGGCTAGCTCCATCCCTCCTGACGCGCCTTCTGCTTCCAGGCCCTCCAAGGCTGACCCCCGCTGTAGGCTCTCGGGCTTCATGTTTGGCCGAAGTTGCTTGAGTCCACGGACGACGTCCAGTAAGTGCTCGATTCGTGCTCTGCTTGGTTTCAGCCACTGAAGCTTGATGTTTGCGCTCTTTTACCAGGCCGGCACCTGCTGCCAAGAGGTTGAAGGAGCCTTCTACGGCCCCGCTTGGGGCGAATACATCTGTCGGGGCGACGCCTTCGGCTGTTGGGGGAGAGGACGGCGAGGCCGTGCCTCTCTGACCCAACCACCCTTGCAAGGCCAACTGGGGCACCCCGGCGAGGAGTTAACCCCTGTGGCCCCGCTGCACCTGGAGTCGACTGTGCCTGACACTGCGGCTGTGGCGGCCAAGGCTCTGGAGGTCCCTTCTGCCAAGCCGTGGTCACGCTGCCATCTTCTCCGCCTGCTCCACAGGTTCTTGTCTCTTCTGCTCCCTCCGCCGCTGTCCTGGACCAGGTTGCCAATGAGCTGAGCCAACTTCGGCAGGATCTCCTGAGCGCGGACCCTCGTTTGGTGGCCGGGCGTCTGGAGTTGGCCTCTGGCTGGGCCCGTTCTGCTGCTTCCGTCCGAGCGGTGCTGAGCCAAGCCGTGTCATCCTCCGACGAGGAGAAGCGGGCCGCTGACCAAGCCAAGGCCGCTCGCGACGCTGCCCTGGGCAACGCTGCAGCTGCCCAGGGCCGCTGCAAGACGCTTGAGGCCAAGCTGCAAGGCCTGCGCGACGAGCTCACCAAGGAGGTGCACAGCCGCGGGGAGATGGAGAAGGAGATGAAGGCTAGGGAGGCCGCCGCCAAGGACCGGGACGCCAAGCTTGATGACTGCCACAGCCGACTAGAGACACGAGCTCACCAAGGAGGTGCACAGCCGCGGGGAGATGGAGAAGGAGATGAAGGCTAGGGAGGCTGCCGCCAAGGACCGGGACGCCAAGCTTGATGACTGCCATAGCCGACTAGAGACACTAGAGCGGTCGCTGAAGACGGAGAGGACCGAGCTGGACACCAAGGCGAAGGTCCTGACGGAGGACCGGGTGGCCTTCGCAAAGCTGGAGAAGAAGGCTCGTGGCATACTGAAGATGTTGTATGAGAGCGGCCAGGAGTTGCCGTTGGCTGGTGAGGACGACGGCCCCGCCAAACTGCTCCCCTTCCTGGTTGATGCACTTGAGGATGTCGCTGACGGCCTTGGCCCCACGGTCGAGGCCAAGGCATGTGCCCTGTCTTCTGCGGCGCTGACGCGTGTCCTCAGCCATGTCTACCTGCGCGACCCCAACATTGACTTTGACAGCCTGCTGGAGCCCGTGAGCGGCGACTGTGCCGCTGCCGCCGCTGAGGCCGTGAGAGGCCGAGCCGAGGTTATGCTGGGGAAGTTCCGCTCCCCCAGCGTCCTGCCCGGGCGCGGTGCCGCCGGCCTCGCGACCTCAGGAGGCGAAGCCGTCCAGCATGACTCCACCACCGGTGGCGGCGTTACTGGGGAGTGATCCCTTCGCGACTTCCATTCTGTTTTATTCCTGCACATGCACCATGCCTCACGGAGGCGTTTAAACTTGTGTTTGGCGTTGTGGAACAATCTTATGGCTTGTAATATTTGCTTTGAATTTCCTGGAATTTGCATTTTCCTCTCCTACTTGCTTACGCTCTACGTCGGCAGGGCCCGGCCCCGCGCGTACCTCACCCAGCGTTAGCCCCGACCGGAAACCAAGGACGGGACTAAGGAGTGAGGGGCTACGTGGCAAGTTAGGCTCCTGAGTCGTGATGCTCAGGAGTCCCCCTTGACGCGCGAGTAACAAGTAGGGAAGGGGGGAGCGAGAAGTGGATTGACTGTTCTACGTCGGCAGGGCCCGGCCCCGCGCGTACCTACCTCACCCAGCGTTAGCCCCGACCGGAAACCATGGACGGGACTAAGGAGTGAGGGGCTATGTGGCAAGTTAGGCTCCTGAGTCGCGATGCTCAAGAGTCCCCCTTGACGCTCAAACGGGTTTCGTACCTTGGCTCCGCTCGGGGAGTGGCGCGCGACGACCAGGTCCAAGGGACCTGGCTGGATGGCGTGTGCTTGGGCGAGGCCCGGGCGTAGCCCCCATGTCCAGCCCCCTCGCGCAGCACTCCCGAGGGGAGGCGTTGCGATGGTGCCAGACACTGAGCTCTGGGCTCCCTGAGGTTGGTACGGCCATGGGCCGCCCGCAGTTGTTTATCACCAGCGCGGAGCATAGCGCTTCCGTATGTGTACGGGCATAGCCGCTCCTCGGTAGTGTCGTCAGCCAGCGCGGAGCATGGTGCTTCCACTGGTGCGTGGGAGGGGTCTCCCCTCCGGGAGGAGCCCTCAGGGCATGTACAACCCCGCGCTGATACGTGGCTGGCACGGTAGGGCTAGGAGAGGTGTATTTGGGCACCCGTGAGCCAGCGCGGGACTCACGAGGCCCTACCTCGAGGCGGGTTGCGCCTGGCTCTGGGCCTTTATCAATTGGTGTGTTCCTGCAGGGTTGTTAGAATGCTCTACGTCCTCAGGTCCCGGCCCTCGAGCGAGCTCAGCCACCGCTGGTATGACAGGTCGCGATGTCGTGGGTCAAGGCCAGGGGGTGAGGGCTGGAGAGCCAGTAGGAGCCCATGAGTCGCGATGCTCAGGTACCCCCCTTTTAACGTGCAAGCGCTTTGCATGACAACAAGCAGTAGGTGATAATCATGGGAATCAGATTAAGCGTGAAAGAACAACTTCACCCTAAGGTAAATGCTAGAAATGCAACTGCCGCTGGGTCGGGCCCGAGCGGCGTCGGGATGATGCAGCCCGAGGGGCGCCCCCAACAAGGTAGGTAAAGAGCATAACCAAAATGGATACATGTCGCGGGGATGGACCCACGCGGCCTGGGAATGGTGCAGCCCTATGGGGCCCAGGGGCCTCGGGAGGCTCCGGTGGCACGTGCAGGTCTTCGGGGACCATCGCCACCTCCGCCAGGACCGCGCGATGCCTGACCTCCTGAGCCTCCAGAATGCTCCTCAACAGGCGCTGATGTGTGGCGACCACGCTCGGCAGGCCGAAGGGCATGCGAACGTAGGCGCTCCTGGGACGCAGCTCGGTTGAGCCCTGGTACGTCGACGCAGGCGCGTAGTCCTCCATCCTCGCCTGGATGTGTGGCCATGACAGGTAAGCGGCGGCTGCCGCGCATGACTCTGGACTCTTGTAGCTCATGGGTGTTCCTTGCGATGAACTTCTACGGATTTGGTCTCCTTTGACTTGTACCTTCCTGGGGGAAGCGTGCTTGAAAGCACCCCTCCAAGTGGTGCCCGAGTGCCTCCCCCGTGACCTTGGCAAGGTCGGCGGCTCTCCAAGAGAGAGCCCTTGAGCCCTGCCTGAGGAGGCCCCTCGGCGCGCCTTCCTATGCGTGAGAGTGTGGCGCTCCCTGGTCGGGCGCGAATCTTGACGCGATATCTCCGGAGGTGCCTGCTTCCTTGTGGCTCGGGCCAAGTGAGGTCTTCTTCTTCTTGAGGGTCGCCTCGGCAGGCCTCCCGCTCCTGCGATCTGGGTCTTCGATTGCTGCGGCTTGGAACGCATGCTCGAGCGAGCACACTGCGTCCCTTTCTTCACAGGGTACGGTGATGACTCCACCACTTCCTGGCATCTTGAGGACATTGTAACCATGGTGAGTCACTACCATAAACTTGGCTAGGGTTGGGTACCCAAGGATGGCGTTGTACGGCAGGCGGATGTGAGCGACGTCGAAGTCGATGAGCTCGGTGCGGTAGTTGTTGCGTTGCCCGAAGGTGACCGGAAGGCGAACCTACCCAATTGGAACAGTGGAACCATTGGTGACTCCTGATAAAGGCTTGGTCGGCTGAAGCTGGTCGTACGGCACATGGAGATTGTCGAACGTCTCGACGGACAGGACGTTGAGTCCTTCTTCGCCATCGATGAGGGTCCTGGTGACCTGCACATTGCTGATGACTGGGGAGCAAAGCATCGGGAGGACTCCGGCCATTGCCGCACACTTGAGCTGGTCTGCGGAGCTGAATGTGATCGCACACGAAGACCACCTGAGAGGGCGCGTGGCCTCAAGCTTGGGAAGGACTGCATTCACCTCACGAGGAAACTACTTGAAGATGCGCTGTGAGGCTGGGGGCTGGGTGCCACCCAAGATGCAAGCAATTGCACGCGGCTCTTGGAAGCCCCCAGCCCCATCGTCTTGGTGTTGGCCTTCTTTTCTTTCGAGTCGGCTGCCGGGAGCTCGAGGAGGGAGAGACGCCCTTCCTCAGCCCTGGCGCACTTGTTCGCCAAGTTGAACAGCTCCAGGGATGTGCACAGGTCTTCATGGATTGCTAGCTCTTCCTTCATCTTGACGTCGCGCACGCCGTCGGAGAAGGCTGAGATGATAGCTTCTTCAGTCACCTTGGGGATCTTGAGGCGAGCGTAGTTGAAGCGCTGGATGTACTTCTGCAGGGTTTCTCCCGGCTGTTGCTTGATGCGGCGCCGGTCGCTCACGGCCGGGGGCCGGTCGCGAGTGCCCTGGAAGTTGGCGATGAAGCGGGTGCGCATCTCGCTCCAGGAGGGCGATGAAGCGGGTGCTGGGAGCCAGGTGCGGGCGCCGTCCTTGAGCGCCATGGGGAACCAATTCGCCATGACCTTTTCGTCTCCGTTGGCCGCTACGATGCCCAGCTCGTAGAGCTGCAGGAACTCCGCGGGGTCCGTTGTGCCATCGTAGCGGGGAGGGAGGTCAGGTTTGAACTTGCCTGGCCATGTGACACCGCGCAGCTCGGGGGTGAAGGCAAGGCAGCCCACCGTGGCCACCGGCGCCCTTTGCTGGTGCTGGACTTGTTCTTGCGGGTCACCACGCGCCTCCACTAGGAGCAGCACGGGGTCTCGTCGTGGGGGCGCTGGGGCGCGATCTTGGCGTGCCGGCGCTGGGAGCGCGCGAGCACCTTCCCGGGGTCGTGGGATCTCTTGGCAGCTCCCTTCTTGCTGTGCAAGCGCCGGACGTGGAGGGTCCCGCCCTGGGGCTGCGCGCCTTGGAGCCAAGGCACCTTCTTGGGGAGGAGGCGGCGGAGGCGCCTCCTAATCCTAGGCCCCTGCATGGGATGAGGGCGAAGCAGCGAGAGGGACCGCAAGGGGGAGCCCCCCGCGGCACTGACGAGCTCGGTGATGCGGGCGAGCCAGTCCTCGTAGAGGTCGTTGACGGGGCGATAGTGCAGGAGCTCCGGCGCCAAGAGCGATGAGGCGTGCGCATCCATGGGTGCTCGACGGGCGTGGGACGACGAGCCAGCTGGAGTCAGCGAGGGGGTGGCGGTGCGGCCATCCCGCAGCACCGAAGGATGCTGGGACGAGGCATTCTGCTCATTCCCTGTCGGGCCGGTGGCGGCGTTGGCGGCGGGTGACGGGGAACGATGTGGGGGGCCGCCAACAGGCGTCGTCTGGGCGACGCGAGTGGCGCGAGCAGCCCGGCGCTCGGTGCGAGCCCGGCGAGCGTGAGCCATGGACACGACGGAAGATCACGCGCGAACAGCGGAAGAAAGATTCTGGTGCACCCCTACCTGGCGCTCCAAATGTCGGATTTCGGGTTCCGACAGACCCTTGAGGTTCGAACACTGGGGTGCGCGCGGAGATCTCTCCCCTACCGATCTACATCTGATCCTCTCGTGCGAACTAAGATGAAAATGATGAACAACACAAGAGACACGAGGTTTATACTGGTTCGGGCCACCGTTGTGGTGTAATACCCTACTCCAGTGTGTGGTGTGGTGGATTGCCTCTGGGGCTGATGATGGACAGTACAAGGGAAGAACAGCCTCGCGAGAGGTGTTCTTGCGCTGGTGCGATGAACTGCTAGGGTGAGTTCCGTCGCCTCTCTCTCTCTCTCTCTGCTAGGGTTCTACCAGATCTCTCGATGTTCTTGGGGTATCTAGATGTCTCTACTCTGTGGTGGCTTGCTCTATTTATAGAGGCCCTGGGCCTCTCCCCGAATAATTGAGCGGGAAGGGCGCCAACAATTGTCCATTTTGAAGGGGAACATCTAGTACAAGTTATCCTAACCAAAGGTGGTCTTCGGCTGCCAAAAGCACTGGTGATGATGTCGTCTTGGGCTCCACGGTGACCTCCGTCCTGCTATCTGGCTGGTCTTGGTCTCGTTGCACCGGAATGCTAACCTTTGCCTGATCCCTTGGCCTGTGCTTGCCCCCTTTGCACCAAAGGGGAAACAAGGACCCTATGTAGGGCGGCGCCCGCCTGGCGCCCGCCTGGCCTTGATCGTCACGGCTTGCGTCATGGGATCCTTGCGAGGTACCCTCGCATTGATCTCTCCGCCTCCTCGCGAGCCTGCCTGATGAGGCCGCTCTCGAGGAAGCTTCCTGTCATCCGCCCCGCGAGGCTTGGCCTCTCGCGAGGGTCTTGAGCTTGCGTTGATGAAGATGGGCCGCGCTGGGCCCCCACTTGAGCCACGCCGTAGGCCACAGGCTAGAAAGTCTAGGGACCCCCGTTCCCAAAATGCCGACAACCGCGTGCCCCTCCCAAGAGGATCCTCGGCGAGGGAAAATGTATGAAGGTCGTTTGAGCATCAAGGGGGACTCCTGAGCATCGCGACTCAGGAGCCTAACTGGCCACGTAGCCCCTCGCCCCTTGGTGTCATCCTGGTGATCCGGACGACCCAACGGCGGCTGAGGTATGCGTGGGGTCAGGCCCTGCCGACGTAGAACACTAGACCTACTCCTGCATCTCCTTTCTGTAAGCTATTTGCGCGTCAAGGGGGACTCCTGAGCATCGCGACTCAGGAGCCTAACTGGCCACATAGCCCCTCACCCCTTGGTCTGATCCTAGTGAACCAAACGACCCAATGGCGGCTGAGGTATGCGCTGGGTCGGGCTCTGCCGATGTAGAACATGAAGAAAACAAGAAGGAAATCACGGAACTCAAACAAATATTACAAGATATACTGTTTCTCGAATACCAAACACAAGTTTAAACGCCTCCACGAGGCATGGTTCATGTTGCAGAAGCAAAAGCAGGAAAAGGAGCCGCCAACAAGCCATCACGTCATCCCTGGACGCTGTCGTCACTTGCAGAAGGTCCCCCCTCGACGGCAACGTTGCCCTCACCAGCGCCGCCCACCGGAGTGGCAAGTTCAGCGGCGCCACCAGTTGGGGGCGCAGGGTCGAAGGCGCGGAACTTCTTCAGCAAGGCCTCCACCTGGCCCTTCACAGCTTTGGCAGCGGCTGCGCAGTGCTCGTCATCCGTGGGCTTGAGCAGCTCGTCAAGGTCGGCGTCAGGATTGCAAAGATGGAGGTGTCTAAAGACGCGCGTCAACATGGCCGAGGAAAGCGTGCAGGGTCAGCGCAGAGAGAGCGCGCTCCAGGGTGTCAGGGGAGGCGAAAGGATCCGGGGTCAGAAGTGCAGCGGAGGAAGGAGGAGACAACGTCGTCACCATGGCCTGATAGGCTTGGAGATCCTAAACTTGGGGGACCACAGCAGCCGAGCTGAACGTCGGCACCTCGGGAGCCAGTGGCGCTACGGGGGCTGCCTCCTCTGGAGGACACTCCCCCAAGTCTCGCGAGGATGATCGGGCCAAGGAAACGCGAGCGCCGTCACTGCCCTTCCCCACGAAGGAGGGAGCGGACGCCACAGGAAACTTGGTCCCGAGCAGTATCACCGCTTCCTCCTTCCTCTTCTTCGCCGCGCGTGTTGGCCTAATTGCGCAACGGAGAAGCACCAAGAATCAGCAGCAGAAGCAAGGACAAGGCAGGACAAGAATACTTACTGGTCCACCATGGCGTAGTCTCTCCACTTCCTAAGCTTGAAACCTGAGAGCCTCGCAGCCTGAGGCACGGGCGCGTGGGCTCCAGGCATAGAAGAAGAGGCCACAGGTAGGCCGGAAGCAGCTCCAGGCAGCATCAGAACTGGGCGCCATCTCGGGAGATCAGCGCCGACCTTCCCCTCGTTGGAACCTCGGCCGTTGACCTCCTCTGGGGACGGTCCTTGGACCTCATGGAGCCCCCTGCTGTGCGCAGCTCATCTTTTTCCAGGGGGGACATCGGCCTCGTCATCGTCATCAGGAAGGGTGCGGAGGATGTCGGCCTTGCGCAAAGGGGAGGTCTCCCCCGCCACTTCGCGGGTCGCCTCCGCGTCGCGCTCCTCCTCCTCCTCTTTTTCCTCCTCTTCCTCCGCCCGAGACTCGTCGGAAGACACATCCACCAGGGTCGTCATCATCGGGACATTCAAAGGAACAGGCGGCGCAAGCCCACGCTCGTCGAAGACGGGCATGGCGGCGGCAGCCTCTGCCCCATTTGAGCGGCAGAACAAGGGAACGAAGGAGTCCGGCGGCTACCCTTGGTCGTCCCCAACCAAGGAGCGGAGGGCCAAGCGCAGCTCCTCGTCAGAAAGGGCCTCTGAGCGTAGGCAGAGGTCATGCCCTTCGTCTCTAAGCTTCAACAAGGGGTGCGGGCGCGCCTGAAGGGGAGCCACACGCTACTTCATAAATTCTTTGACGATCATGGCCCCCGTCAGCTTTGCCGCCCTTGAGTCACCAGGCCTCGGGTCGGCGGTCATCCTCTCCAACACCTGCGCCGCCTGGGAGTCCGTGAGCTTCGCGCAAGGCCACCCCTCTTGGGACACAGGCATCTCCGTCGGCAGCACCAGCCAGGGGTTGGTGCACTTGGCATCAATCAAGACCCACTAGCTCCTGAAGCCCTCGGCCTTCTTCCCGACTTTGAGATGGCGTTGGTCTTGTTGGCCGCGACGAAGCCAACGCACCCGGAGTACTGGCCCTCCTTGATCCGGAGGAAGAAGAAGTGGCGCAGCAGGGCCATGGACGGCATCACTCCAACATACGCCTCACAGTAGAAGGCGAAGATCGACAGGAGGAGGATGGAGTTGGGATGAAGATGGAGAGCGTGGATCTTGTAATGGCTAAGGATGGAGTAGAAGAAGTCGGAGAAGGGGGGAACCAGCCCGGCGACGATGCTGCTCATAAAGAAGAGGTAGAAGGTGCTGCCCGAGGCCTCCGGCTTAGCGGAGCCAGCCCGGAGCGTAGTCTTCCTCTTCTCGTCACCCTCTGCCGTCATCAGGAGCACGGCGACAAGTTTCTTCTCTGAAACGCTCGGCGCATCGAGCGCCGACTCATACCAAGATGATGAGGGAACGGCCCGAGCTTTCTTGGGCGCCATTGGCGGCAGGCTTGAAGGAGGATCCGGGCGGATCTGGAGTCTCTGGAAGCAAGGAGCGAGAAAGGGGATCTGGAGCAAGGCGAAGGAAAGCAATGAAGGCAAATGCAGCCCGCGCCAGCCTTTTGTCAGTCGTGCAGTTGCCGAGGCAGCGTGGGGAAGCAGAGAAGCCCACATCCCATCAATCACCACACGTCAACCGAGGCCGCATGCTCATTGGGGCCCGCGGCGCTCCGCACTTGCCCCTTGGCTTCGACTCGAAGCCCAGTCCGAGCGCGCCTTGGGCCGTGGGCTACTGTCGGTGACCTTGGAACGGGGGTCCCCAGACTTGCCTGCCTGCGGCCCACATCATGGCTCCACCAGCGGCCCTATACGCCCCATCTTCAGCAGCAAACACTCAAGACCCTCGCGAGGCAGACGACACAAGACCCCTTCAGGGGCGGCCTCACAAGGCTGGCTCGCAAGGGGCGGAGAGATCAAGGCGAGGGGCACCTCACGAGGTCCTTGTGACCCAAGCCATGACGACCAAGGCCAGGCGGGCGCCAGCGCGCACAGTGTACTCGTTTCCTCTTTGGTGCTAAGGAGGCAAGCGCAGGCGAGGAGTCCCGAGGCATCAGGCAAAGGTTTCCATATCGGTGCAACAAGACCAAGACCAGCAGGATGGCAAGACAGAGGTCACCATGGAGCCCAGGACAGCGTCACCGCCAGAGCCTTTGGCAGGCGAAGACCACCTTTTGTCAGGATAACTTGTACTAGTTGTCTCCCTTTGAATTTGGCCGTTGTTGGATCCCTTCCCGCCAACATTTGGGAAGAGGACCAGGGCCTCTATAAATAGGACTAGCCACCACTGTAGGGAGGCATCGGATCTGGAACTGGACCCATTCCCCCAAGGCCACCATACAAGCTCACCGAGCTCAAGAACACCTCCCCTCAGGAGGCTGTTCATCCCTTGTACTCGTTCATCCTCAGCCTACGAGGTAATCCACCACACCACACTGGAGTAGGGTATTACATCACATTAGTGGCCCGAACCAGTACAAACCCTGTGTCCTTTGTTCTGCGAGTTCGACGTGCTGAGCTTTGAGATTGTGGTGAGAGCGTGAGCTTGGGGGAGGGGATATCTTCTTGCACAACCCAGAGTTCGAACCTCAAGGGTTTGCCGGAACCCGAAATCCGACACCTACTGCTAAATGACTAGATGGCGCAATGGGAGGAGCTGCATAAGATGTTCGGCACGGCCATGAAGGACTTCATAGTCCGGTTGTGGCCGGCTGAAGCCATTCTGGATAGCTACTTCGGCCTCGTGCGGCGTCTCGTCGATGCGCTGCCCCGGATTGACGCCGTCAAGAGGTGGTCCTGTATGGAAGGAGCGCGTATGGCTTTCGCCCATGTCAAGATGCACTGGGTGAAAATGAATGCCGAAAAGATGGCAGTTGAGGGTCGTCCCAAAAGCAAGGCCCACCGCACATCGGAGCGCTATTTTGAGGACGTGCTAAAAGGTGCTCGCCTTATAGAAGGCCAATGCTCTAAGGACGTAGTGTTCGAATAAAAGAGTTCGAACTGTCTAGGGATTTGTGTTATAAACTAAGTGTTTTGTAATATATTCATTCCTTGATGAAAAGTTTTTATCCTCATGTGCGGCCGTTTATTATATCTAAGTTCAGCCCCCATGTAGATGGTACTGGGGTGTTCGGAATGGAACATAACTACACTTAACCCAACGACTTGGTCCTTGAAGGAGGTGTCAGTGCAGCAAACCAGGCAATCAGACTATTCGATTTTATTGCTCTCACTTAGCTATAGGAGTTTGACAATGGGTCTATTAGGTAGCCCCTAGTATGTACGCGGCTACCCTGATGCGGATGCGTTACATATGTGACCGGGAAACGGTCCTTCGTGTAATATGGAAAAATCACTCAGGATTGTAATGAATCGCCGAGTGGCTGACCAGCTCTCGCCGCATCATGACAGTCAGTTTTTGGCTTTCTCTACTGAGGTGCTTAACCAGACGAACCAGAAACACAATCACAGTAGTTCTCCCTTTACTACCCTAGCCGATAAGACGGAACGTAAGGTAGCAAACACAGGAGCCGGGCAACCCAACTATTGACCAAAGACATGATTCGGAGCCAATGCATATAATGCCGAGCTCGGGACGCCGAATTGTGGTGTAAAGCTGTTCGGACTTTTGTTTGGCAACACATATGTTGCCCAATAGAGCACCTGGCAATTTTATGTCGAGGTGTGTACGTGAGACCACTTAACAGGCAGAAAAAAATGACACCGAATACGAATTTTGGTTCACTGAAATCTGATTGATACGTCAAAACATAATCTTACAGAAGGTACCATAATCACCAAGGCCATTTTAAATGCCGGGGGTCTAGGGCTAAGGGAAAAGCTCTATAAAATGAGGCGATTCTGCAAAATGCTTTGCACCTTCCTGCCGCACGTCTGCGCCGCTTTGGCCCAAATAAGAAAGATTCCTTTAAAGGAATGGTCTTCGGCCATGTATACGGAACTGGGCTTGGAAAGAGTCCTCATGGGTCCGAAGAATGAGTAGGTTTTGATTCACCTGTGGTAAAAAAGAAAAGATGATTAAATAAAGGGGAAGGTCGTATAAGGCCGAACCTTTTTATAGGCCTATCCGTATATTGCCTCCACCGATGCCCAAGGTATTTTGAGTGCATAATTGTGCACGCACGGTACGAATTCCGTTGATGTAAGTGGCGGTCGACGGAGGCTAGGATGCTAATCTAGCCCTGAAGTTGCCGGACTGCCGGCATGTAGAAATGACCGGTCTTGCGTGGAGAAGTCCAGTGGCCTAACAGCCAAGGAGCTGTGCGGCTTGATAGGGCCGCTTTTTACTTCGGCTGCAATGGCCGCTGTATGCTCCTTAGTACGGAGGGAGCGCTCCATGTTTACATTGATTGTAATGACGCCACGTGGACCGGGCATCTTGAGCTTCAAATAGGCGTAATGCGGGACCGCATTGAAGCGGGCAAAAGCAGTTCGTCCGAGCAGTGCATGATAGAGGCTGCGGAAGGGGACGATGTTGAAGATCAAGTCTTCGCTCCGGAAGTTATCCAGCGAGCCGAAGACTACATCCAGCGTGATTGAGCCCGTACAACGGGCCTCTTTGCTAGGTATTACTCCTTTGAAGGTAGTTCTAGTGGGCTTGATTCTTGAGGGATCAATGCCCATTTTGCGGACAGTGTCTTGATAAAGTAGATTGAGACTGCTGCCGCCATCCATGAGGACTCGCGTAAGGTGGAATCCGCCGATGATTGGATCGAGGACCAGAGCTGCTAAACCTCTGTGATGGATACTGGTTGGGTGGTCCTTTCGATCGAAGGTGATCGGACAAGCCGACCATGGGTTAAATTTGGGGGCGACCGACTCTATGGCGTAGACGTCCCGTAGTGCGCGTTTGCGCTCCCTCCTAGGGATATGTGTGACATATACCATATTCACCATTTTTACATCGGGGGGAAATTGCTTCTGTCCCCCTGTGTTCGGATGACGAGGCTCTTGGTCATCGTCGTCACTTGGCGATCCTTTTTCCTTGTGTTCGGCGTTAAATTTGCCGGCCTGCTTAAAGGCCCAACAATTTCTGTTGGTACGATTGGCAGGTTTATTGGGGGTGCCATGAATTTGGCAAGGCCGGTCCAGTATTCTGTCTAGACTGGATGGGACATCTCTGTTTGCCTTGATTGCCTTTTTCCGTTGACCGTATTTGCGGTCACTGAATCCGGCATTGACTGTCGTGTCTTGGGCTCCTTCGTTATTGTTTCGACGCTTGTGCATGTCGCGTCGTGGCTTGCCATTGCCGTCCCTGGCTTCGGAGGTACCAGGGTCGCTGGTGCTATTGCTTCTGCGAGCAAGCCAGCTATCTTCTTCCGTGCAAAAACGGGTCATAAGTGCAGTGAGGGCTGCCATGGACTTCGGCTTTTCTTGGCCGAGGTGTCGGGCAAGCCACTCATCTCGGACACTATGTTTGAAGGCCGCGAGGGCTTCTGCGTTCGTACAATCCAAAATCTGGTTCTTTTTTATTAGGAACCTTGTCCAAAGCTGTCGGGCCGATTCCCCGGTTTGCCGGATTATGTGGCTAAGGTCATCGACATCTGGGGGGCGAACGTAGGTACCTTGGAAGTTGTCTCTGAATGCATCCTCCAGGTCCTCCCAGCTACCGATAGAATTTTCTCATAGACTGTTCAGCCAGTGTCGTGCCGGTCCCTTAAGTTTGAGGGGAAGGTATTTGATGGCGTGTAGATTGTCACCGCGAGCCATGTGAATGTGGAGAAGAAAGTCTTCAATCCATACTGCGGGATCTGTTGTGCGGTCATATGATTCGATGTTCATGGGTTTGAACCCTTCTAGGAACTGGTGCTCCATTACCTCATCGGTGAAGCATAGGGGGTGTGTGGCGCCCCTATATCAGGTCGTGTCACAATGCAGTTCAGATGAAGTCTGTATGCGGTTTTCGGCCGGGGCGCGGTCATGCTTGGCGCGCTGGGATTGGTAACCGTCCTCTCGCGTCGGGGCATGCCCCCGCGATCCATAGATTGATCTGGTCTGACCTGCTCTATTTTCCAGGTCTTTTCGTAGGTCATATGTGTATCCCTGTGTTGTTGTTTCTCTGCTTTTACGGCAAGGTGGAGCGGGCTGGTGTTCGGCTTGAGCTGTTGTTCTGCACTGGCCACGTGGTGGTCGCTTGGGTCCGTTAGCTACATTATGTGCAGGCGGTATGGGCTCCAGCGCCTCGTCGTCGAATTGGGGTAGCAGCTTACGCTTCGGGTAACTATTTCTTAGGCGTTCGAGGTCGTACTATTCGGCTGCCAGGACATTAGTCCATCTGTCGTTGAGAAGATCTTAGTCAGCTTGAAGCTGTTGCTGCTTCTTTTTTAGGATTCTGGCCGTTGCTATTAGCCGGTGCTTGAAGCGCTCTTGCTCGAGGGCTCCTTTGTCATGATAAAATCTTTGTTGCCGAGGCTCACGTCGTCCTCGGAGAGTGGTGGATAGTTGTTGTCCTCCGAGTCTTCGTTCCCTGCTTGCTCCTCGGGATCAATTTGCCCGTCCTCCCGATCGTCCTGTTCAGATGTTGGCTCGATGGGGTCTTCTTGGTCTTCGGCATTCTCCGGAGTATCATTATCTCCGGTGCTGGTGTCGCTGTTCTTACCGCGATGCGATTTAGGGCGACGCCGCTGACATCGACATTTTGGCAGTATCTCAAGAGGTTCGTCCTTGACTATGTTTTTCTCATCATTGTTGTCGCCGTCTTTAGGTTTATCCACCATGTATATGTCCTACGAGGAGGTGGCCGTCCAACGTCCAGTGACTGGCGGGTTTTGGGCCTGCTCCTCTCCGGCATCTTCGTCCATACCGTCGATGTCTTCGGAGGCGTAATCAAGCATGTCGGTTAAATCCTCAACAGTGGCTATGAAGTGAGTGGTGGGTGGGAAGTAAAATTCCCTATTTCCAGCCCCTAGTCCGGGTTGTGCGTGATTTAGAAGTGGTTCCTCTGTGATGATGAGGGATCACATTAGGTCGAAAGCCTCATTTAAGAGCGAGGTCTGGACGGGGACCAAAGTTCCCTAGCCGAACTCGCGTGACGCGGACTTCGAGGGTTCGGAACTAGTGTCCGAAGGAGAGCTCGGCTTTGTGATGACTGCCGGTGGCGCTATTTTCTCTGGATCTCCAGTATTAAGATCCATAGTTGCAGAGAGTCCGGAGGTCTCTAGACTCCCGTCTCCTGACCTGGTGACGCGCTCCAGATCTAAGGCCGGAGCGGTGGTTGAGGCCGTGAACCCTTGGAAGACCAAATCTCCTCGGATATCAGCAATATAGCTCAGATTTCCAAAATTGATCTGGTGACCAGGGGCGTAGTTGTCGATCTGCTCTTGATGGCCAACTGAGTTGGCATGCAGTGCAAAGCCGCCGAATACAAAGACCTGGTCAGGGAGAAAAATATCTTTCGTGGCACCGTTGTTGTAGATGATTGATGGAGCCATCGATCCTTTCAACGATGGCACAGTGGAACTCTCAATGAAATCACCAATGTCGGTGTCAAAACCGGCAGATCCCGGGTAGGGGGTCCCGAACTGTGCGTCTAAGGATCGAGGGTAATAGGAGGCCGGGGACACGATGTTTACCCAGGTTTGAGCCCTCTTAATGGAGGTAATACCCTACTTCGTGCTTGATTGAATTTGATGAGTATAGGGGTTACAAGAGTTGATCTACCACGAGATCATAATGGCTAAACCCTAGATGTCTAGCCTATATGATTATGATCGCCCCTATGGACTAAACCCTCCGGTTTATATAGACACCGGAGGGGGCTAGGGTTGTATAGAGTCGGTTTACAGAGAAAGGAATCTTCATATCCGCACGCTAAGCTTGCCTTCCACGCCAAGGAGAGTCCCATCCGGACACAGGGAAAGCCTTCTGTCTTGTATCTCCACGGCCCATTAGTCTGGCCCATATCACATAGCCCGGACGCCCGAGGACCCCATAATCCTGGACTCCCTCAGTCATGCCTAACCAAATATACACAACAAAGTTTGAAGGCTTTAGAAGGACAAACTTACATTATTGGTGAAGACAGGCTCTATAAAGCCCTTGTCCATGCTGATGGGGGGGGGGCAATTCAAGAAGTTTACCACAGAATCTTCTTCATAAGCATTGCCTTTATTCTACATTTTGTTAAGAGTAAATATAGATGTGATAATATAAGAAGAAATGGAGAATATTTAAGATAACATGAAGAGTGATGCTACATAACCAAGTAGCTATAAATGTAAGTACATCGACACAGGCAAAAGACACAGCCATGAGCAATGCAGAGCTAAACTTCTTCAGTACCATCTGTGTTATCCAACCTTATGGTAAGAGTAAATATAGATCTGATCTGTAGAAAATGGAGGGCAAAGGAAAATAAGCTGTAGAGTGATGGTACATGAACAACTAGCTGTCAATATAAGTACATTGATAAAGGATAGCAGGTACTTACACGAACAATGCAGAGCTAAAAAAATTCATTTGGATTGGATATATTCTACACTAATGTAACCATTCATACAGATCAGATAATTTGGAGTGAACAACTGATAAGCAAGCTATCATGCCTACTGCTGTCACATAATGAACCAGGTATGAATGCAAGTACAGTGATACAGGACAACAAGTACTAACAAAAGCAAAGCAGTGGGCAGCTGTCGGATTTCGGGTTTCGGCAGACCCTTGAGGTTCGAACACTGGGGTGCGCGCGGAGATCTCTCCCCTACCGATCTACGTCCGATCCTCTCGTGCGAACTAAGATGAAAATGACGAACAACACAAGAGACACGAGGTTTATACTGGTTCGGGCCACTGTTGTGGTGTAATACCCTACTCCAGTGTCTGGTGTGGTGGATTGCCTCTGGGGCTGATGATGGATAGTAGAAGGGAAGAACAGCCCCCCGAGGGGTGTTCTTGAGCTGGTGTGGTGTGTTCTACTTAGTCTCTACTGGGCTTTCTCTCTCTCAGCTAGGGTTCTACCAGATCTCTCCCTCCCTTTCCTCCTTTTTTCTCCCTTGTGGAGGCTAGCTCTATTTATAGAGGCCCTGGGCCTCTCCCCGAATAATTGAGCGGGAAGGGCACCAACAATTGGCCATTTTGAAGGGGAACATCTGTTACAAGTTATCCTGACCAAAGGTGGTCTTCGGCTGCCAAAAGCACAGGTGATGACGCCGTCTTGGGCTCCACGGTGACCTCCGTCCGGCCGTCTGGCTGGTCTTGGTCTCGTCGCACCGGAATGGTAACCTTTGCCTGATACCTTGGCCTGTGCTTGCCCCGTTTGCACCAAAGGGGAAACAAGGACCCTGCGTAGGCCGACGCCCGCCTAGAGCTCGCCTGGCCTTGATCCTCACGGCTTGCGTCATGGGATCCTCGCGAGGTACCCTTGCGTTGATCTCTCTGCCTCCTCGTGAGCCTGCCTGATGAGGCCGCTCTCTTGAGAAAGCTTCTTGTCGCCGCCCCGCGAGACTTGGCCCCTCGCGAGGGTCTTGAGCTTGGGCTGATGAAGACGGGCCGCGCTGGGCCCCCACCTGAGCCATGCCGCAGGCCGCAGGCAGGCAAGTCTGGGGACCCCCGTTCCGAGAACACCGACAGTAGCCCCCGGGCCCAAGGCGCGCGCGGGCTTGGCTTAGCAGAGAAGCAAAGGGGCAAGCACAAAGCGTCGCGGGCCCTAACAGCCTGCGGCCTTGGGCGCCGCGTGGTGGTCAATTGGACGTGGGCGTCTGTGCCTCCTACAATGCCTCGGTAACCGCACGACTCGACGAGTCCCTACATGCAGAGATATGGGTCATGATTACCTGAGGTCATGGTGCTCGGCGGTTGGCCTTCCCCGGCTATAAGTACGGGGCCGTGTGGGCTCTGCCAGTTCACCCCTTTCCGTTACTCCTCCTCTTCTTCTTCCTCATCCTTGCTTCCTCTTGCACCAATGGCACCGATCCGCCGGTTTTCAGCTAAGGAGAAGGGAAAGGCCCCCAGAGAGGGTCCTGACCCCCTCCCGCCGAAGAAGCGGCCAATCCTCTGTCACCGGGACGAAGGCGCCTGGCAAGTGGTGTCGCGGCCATGGTACGAGCAGCCGCCGCCTGGGTTTCCGCTGCCCTTGTACGCCCGCGTCATGGGCCCCAGGGGGGAGGGCGTCGAGCAACACCGACAGTGTCGCTGTCGACGCCGGCGAGTCACGGTGGTGTGTGTCGTTCCCCCTGGAGTCCATGCGGAGCGCTCCTCTCGTGAGCTTGTGCTCCACGCCGCCATGCCTCCAACTTCGTGGATCCGCCTTCCTCCCTCTTTCGCCTTCGAGATGCCGCCGAGCAGGGCCCAGGAGCTCTGGCTGCAGCACGCCGACTGTGGCACCCCTGCAACCGGTGCGGAGGTCGCGGTCGTCGCTCAGGGCAAGGTCTTCATGACCCAGGGCTGGGGTGAGATTGCCCGGGTCTGTCGCGTGGACGGCGCCTTGGTGATCCATCTTGAATACGACGGCGCCTCCTTGATGTTCTTCAAGGTCTTTGATGCAGAGGGACGCCGGCTGGAATGCTGCCCTAAGGGAAGCGGCAGTGGTGACGAAATGGCGAGGACCAGCCCCGCCCGTTGGTCCTCATGCAGTTCCTCAGGCAGCAGTGGAGGGGCTGAGGGCTTCAGCGGCTCCCCCGAACTCCTCGCGACCCCGGAGACGAGCGACAACAGCTACGAGCCTCCGAGCTCGCGCCGTGCTCGGAGTGGGGCAGCTGCATCGGGCCGCCAGCGCCACTGATCTGGATGGGGTTGGCGCCGTCACTGGGCAGCCCACTGTTGATGATGGCGTCGCTTGGGGAGGTGCTAGCGAGTAGCGTTCCTTAGGGTTAGCACCTTTTGTTCCTTGCGAGGAATTAAAGCAACACCCCGCGTGGGTATGTAAGGCGTCTGCCGTGCCTTCTGTAAATACTATATCCTTAATATGAATTGGCGTGAGGTGTCCGTTCTGTCCCGGCTAAGCTCCCCCTTTCTATCCTCACGAGGACTTGGCGCTCTACGCTGACAGGTCCCAGTCCACACGCAAGCTTCAGCCGTCGCTGGTATGCCAGGTCACGATGCCATGGTCAAGGCCAGGCGGTGAGCGGCCCGAGGTCCGGTAAGAGCCCCCGAGTCACGATGCACGAGAGGTCCCCTTCAGCGCTCAAGCAATCCTTGTTAGGAGAGAAAGGAAGGTAGCATCACCGTGACAGAGTTGCACTGGGCGGGGATTTAGCGTTGCGTTGGTCTAGCTCTTGCGAGGGCGCGGCTTATCTTGTGCGTCTGACGTAGTTCCTCGGAGAGGCGCCCGGCCCGAGAGGCGGTGGCCGAGGTACTGCTGGGTGAGGCCCTCAGGAGCTTCTTCCCACTCCCCCACACTTTCCTTAACGCTCTACGTCCTCAGGTCCCGGCCCTCGAGCGAGCTCAGCCGCCGCTGGTATGACAGGTCGCGATGCCGTGGGTCAAGGCTAGGGGGTGAGGGCTGGAGAGCCAGTGAGAGCCCATGAGTCGCGATGCTCAGGCGCCCCCCCCCTTTTAACATGCAAGCGGTCCGTGCCGAAGAGTGGGAGAGAGAGCTCACAATGCCCCCAACGTCGCTCCTGGAGTAGATCCTGCACACCAATCATGAGGAGAAACAAGGCATGTCGTTACGGTCGCCGGCCAACCTATGGTCACTCTGAGGGAGCGGTCAGGGCACTAAGGGCCTGGTGAGGTGGCGCCGTGCGGGGCTGCCGCGGCCAGAGCTCGACCACTCAGGTTTATCAACACTGCAGGGACGGACCCGTGCACACAAGCCGTGCCAGAGCGAGCGGCTCTTCAGATAGGCGTCGATCGAGCAGGTGATTAGGTCAGGTATGTTAAGCACATAGGAAATCCAATTTCAAGCAAGCGCAGGTAAAAGCAACCGCCGCTGGGTCGGGCCCGAGCGGCGTGGGGATGATGCAGCCCGAGGGGCGCCCCCAACAAGGTAAGTAAAGAGCCTAACCAAAATGGATACATGCCGCGGGGACGGACCCACGCGGCCTGGGAATGGTGCAGCCCTGTGGGCGCTCCAGCTGAAAGTAGAACTTTGAAAGATGTCACCTGGTGCTATTGAAGATGAAGTGATGCTGAGGAAGTGAGCGATGCGCGGTGAAGACGTCGGCCCTCATGAGCCCCAGGCCCAGGGGCCTCGGGAGGCTCCAGTGGCGCGTGCAGGTCTTCAGGGACCATCGCTGATGTAGGGTGGAACCCTAGATGGCCGATCTTTCACGAAAGGAGCGGATCCCAACGATGAACACGAAGAACACTAGGTGGAAAACTAGGGGAAACACAAGAGAAACACTCAGCCAACAAGAAATAGACCACACATGCGCTAGATCGATGAACACAAAGGAAGATACACGATGATCCAAGGTCAACAAAGGACGATACAAAGTAACCGGTTCTTCTCCTAGAAGGAGGTCTTGATGGGGCCACCCAAGAGGGGGTCTTGAATCCAAGAGGATCTTCTCCGTAGACGGGCCGCGGTCACTCTCGAAGAGACGATCCGGTATGGATGAGCGAAGCTCTATCTCACAAATGAGCTAAACCAATGCTAACCCTAACTAGGAGGAGGGGTAGGAGTATATATAGTGCTAGTACAAGTTGGGGCGAGTTGGAGGGGTACATGGGCCCTTCGCCCGTTCACTGTGCGCAGACAGGCCCCGGATGTCCGGGCTGGGGGCTGGATGTCCGGGGCTTCGCGAGGCGCCGGATGTCCGGGGCTCGGGCCGGATGTCTGGGCTGAAGTGCAAAACTTCTGTAGTCTCTAGTTAGGCGAGGTCGGATTTCCGGGCTGGGGGCCAGATGTCCGGGGCTTCGTGGGAGGCCGGATGTCCGGGCTTGGGGGCCGGATGTCCGGGGCCTGTAGCTTTTCTGTGGCTGGTCTACTGCTGTGTTGGCATGTCTCCAGCGGCTGGATGTCCGGGGCTGGGGGCTGGATGTCCGGGCCCTGGAGCTGTATTCGTCTCCTTCCGGTGGTTCTCTTCATGGGTCCTCTTGGCTCTTGATGCGACGATGGTAGGTCCATGGGGATGATCATGGGATGCTCCACATCATCTCCCCTCCCTTGGAAAAGATCCGACCTCGGATCAAAATCCTCATCACCATGGTACGGGGAGAGATCTTTGATGTTGAAAATGTCGCTCACGGAGTACTTGTCGCGTGGGATGTCGATCTTGTATGCATTGTTGTTGTAGCGTGCAAGCACCTTGAAGGGTCCATCCGCTCGGGGTAGTAGCTTGGACTTGCGTTCATTGGGGAAGCGATCCTTGCGAAGGTGTAGCCACACAAGATCGCCAACATGGAACATCATGTGTTGCTTGTTGACGTTGAGCTTGGTCGCGAGTCATTGTACTTGGCGCTCGATGGTGTTCCTTGTATCTTCATGCATCTTCTTGAGGAAGTTGGTTCGGGCGCTCGCGTCCAAGTTTGTGCGCTCTTGAAGCGGTAGAGGTAGAATGTCCAATGGGGACAATGGGTTGAAGCCATAGACGACCTCGAAGGGGGACTTGCCGGTAGTCGAATGTCTTGCTCGGTTGTAGGCGTACTCGGCGATGGGTAGGCACTCTTCCCACTCCTTGATGTTCTTCTTTATCAACACTCGTAGGAGGGTGGAAAGCGTATGGTTGGTCACCTCCGTTTGGCCGTCGGTTTGTGGATGGTATGCCGAAGAGAACAAGAGCTTGATTCCGAGCTTGGCACACAAGGTCTTCCAAAAGTAACTCAAGAACTTGAAGCCGCGGTCCGAGACAATCGTCTTTGGCACTCCATGAAGGTGCAAAATTTCCCTACAAAACAAATTTGCAATATGTGAAGGATCGTCTATCTTGTTGCAAGGAATGAAATGAGCCATTTTGGAGAAATGGTCCACAACAACAAAAACGGAATCCTTGCCATTTCGAGTTCTAGGCAAACCAAGTACAAAATCCATGCTAATATCTTCCCATGGTTGATATGGAATTGGAAGTGGCATATAGAGTCCATGAGATTGGGCTTTGGACTTAGCTTTGCGACATGTAGAACACCGGTTGGTGAAGCGATTGACGTCGCGATGCATCTTGTGCCAAAAGTAATTCTTGGAGAGTGTAGCTAATGTCTTCCCGCGTCCAAAGTGTCCCATGAGTCCGCCACCATGAGATTCCTGCAAAAGTAACAAACGCAAAGAGAACTCGGGGATGCAAAGTTTGTTAGCTCTCATAAGGTATCCATATTTGATATAGTATCGATTCCAAGAAGTATGCATCAAACACTTGGCATAGGGTGTAGCAAATGTAGGATCATGTTCATACAATTCTTTGATATGCTCAAAACCAATGACATTCAACTCAAGAGTAGTGACAAGCATGCATATACGGGAAAGCGCATCCGCCACAACATTTTCTTTACCCTTAATGTACTTGATGACATAAGGAGAAGATTCAATAAATTCACTCCATTTAGCATGACGCTTGTTCAACTTAGTTTGACCCTTGAGGTATTTAAGTGTTTCATGGTCGGTATGGATGATGAACTCATGCGGACGAAGGTAATGTTCCCATTCATGCAAAACTCGCACTAAAGAATATAGCTCTTTGTCATAGATGGGGTAATTGAGTTGCGCTCCAGATAGTTTCTCACTAAAATATGCAATGGGGCGCTTCTCTTGCGTTAACACGCCTCCTATTCCATTACCACTAGCATCGCAATGAATTTCGAAAGGTTTGTCAAAGTTGGGTAATGCAAGCACGAGGGCATGAGTAAGCAAATTCTTAAGCTCATTGAAATCAATATCTTGAGATGGTCCCCAAACAAAAGGTGCATTTTTCTTACTCAAAGCATGCAAAGGTGAAGCAATAGTGCTAAAATCCTTCACAAATCTACGGTAGAAACCGGCTAAACCAAGAAAACTACGCACTTGTTGCAAATTGGTTGGTTGGGGCCAAGTTTTAATAGCATTGATCTTAGTTTCATCAACATGAACACCCTTAGAAGAAACTACGAAACCCAAGAAAACAAGCTTGTCAACACCAAATAGGCATTTTTCCATATTAGCATAAAGTTGCTCTTTTCGAAGAGTTTGTAGCACGGTGCGAAGGTGGGTGACATGCTCTTTGATAGATTTGCTAAACACAAGGATATCATCGAAGTAGACAACAACAAATTCACCAATGTAAGGGCGAAACACGTAATGCATAAGACGCATGAAAGTACCGGGTGCTTCCGATAAACCCATAGGCATGACTAACCACTCATATAGACCAGACTTAGTTTTGAAAGCGGTTTTCCATTCATCACCCTCTTGTATGCAGATTTGATAGTAACCACTTTTAAGATCAATTTTGGAAAAGATAGTGGCACCGCTAAGTTCATCAAGCATATCATCAAGGCGTGGAATGGGGTACCTATATCTAATGGTGATAGCATTGATAGGTCTACAATCGGAGCACATGCGAAAGCTACCGTCACGTTTTGGGACAAGAATGACCGGTACGGCACAAGGACTCAAACTTTCACGCACATGTCCATGGTCTATGAGATGCTTTACTTGCCTTTGTATTTCTTTGGTTTCTTCGGGGTTGACGCGGTATGGAGCTTTGTTGGGAAGCGGCGCTCCGGGGATGAGATCAATTCGGTGCTCAATGCCTCGTAGTGGAGGTAGACCCGGAGGTAGCTCATCGGGGAAAACATCTTGGAATTCCTGTAATAGAGAAGATAACACCAAAGGTAGATCGTGAGAGTTGTTAGTTCTTGTGACCTCGTCCTTGCACAATAGGACATAGCGTAGGACACTTGATGGGTTCTCACACACTTCCCTCATCTCACGTTTGGTGGCAAAGAGAACTAAGTTTTTCTTGTCGCTCATCGTGGAGGCACTAAATTTGGGCTTGTGGCGCTCACTCTCTTTTTGGTGGTTCGCTCTCTCACTATTTTCTCCACGATGGGTGGCTTGCTTGTCGGCGAGCACTTGGCTTGGAGACATAGGTCGTAGCATGAACTCTTTCCCTTTCATCTTGAAGCTATAGTGATTTGTACGCCCATTGTGAATGACACCACGGTCAAATTGCCATGGCCGTCCAAGGAGGAGGTGGCAAACGGTCATCGGAAGGACATCACATTCCAATGTGTCTTCATAGGCGCCTATCTTGAAAGAGACTTGTACTCTATGCTCGACTTGTATGGTGCTGGTATCGCTTAGCCATTGAACCTTGTAGGGGTGAGGGTGCTTCATCTTGAACAATTGGAGCTTGGAGCAAAGTTCTTCACTTGCTAGGTTGTGGCAACTACCTCCATCGATGATGACCTTAACGGAACGTCCATTGATGCCGGCCTTTGTGTGGAAGATATGGCATCTTTGATCTTCGTCTTGTTGATGTTGAAGAGTCAAGACCTTGGAGACAACAAGAGTGGGACTTGAATCTTCATCGCAAAAGACTTGGTCATCTTCATCTTCATTGTTCACTTGTCAGTGCATGGCCACTTGCTCAAGAGCTTCCATTTCTCCTTCACTCATGCAGTCATAGGTTCCGTCGTCATTGAGGATCATGGTGCGCTTGTTTGTGCACTCGAAGGACTTGTGGCCTCGGCCTCCGCATGTGAAGCATTTGATAGAAACACAAGAGAAACACTCAACCAACAAGAAATAGATCACACATGCGCTAGATCGATGAACACAAAGGAAGATACACGATGATCCAAGGTCAACAAAGGACGATACAAAGTAACCGGTTCTTCTCCTAGAAGGAGGTCTTGATGGTCTCATCGGGTGGAGTAGATGATGATCGAGCTTTCTTGAAGTTGCTTGTAGTAGGAGGACAACTTGAGCTTGTCGAAGCTTTCTTGTAACTTGACTTGTCGTCATTGCTTGTAGAAGGCTTGGTTGAGGTAGAAGGTGTTGGAGTCGTCGAAGCTTGATTGTTGGAGAGGCCATAGGACTTGGATGAGAACTTGGCATACTTGAAGTCGTCTTGTACTTGCCGTTCCGCTTTTGTAGCTTGATGCACTAGCTCGATGAGGTTCGAGTATGGTTGGAAGTCGGCGATCTTCTTGACAGGTTGATTGAGTCCATTCAAGAACCTTGCCATAGTTTGCTCATCATCTTCTTTGACATTGGCTCGTATCATGGCAATCTCCATTTCCTTGTAGTACTCTTCAACGCTCTTGGTACCTTCCTTGAGTTGTTGAAGTTTCTTGAAGAGGTCGCGGTTGTAGTAGTTTGGCACGAATCGTGCTCTCATGACATCCTTCATTTGTGTCCAAGTGGTGATGGGTGGTTCACCTCGTGCCGCTCGGCGCTCAATGACTTGTTCCCACCAAATGAGGACGTAGTCTTGGAATTCAAGGGATGCCATTGCGATCTTCTTCTCTTCTTCGTAGTTGTGCAAGCGGAAGATTTTGTCAACCTTCAATGCCCATGAGATGTACTCTTCGGGGTCATTGCTTCCGTTGAACTTGGGCATGGTGAACTTTAGCTTGTCGTAACGTTGCTCTTCATTGTGCTGGGGTCGGGGATGAGGACACCCATGTCGTTGAGGATTGACATTGTTAGCGTGCTCTTGGCGAAGTTGGATGTCTTCCTCATGTTGCTCTTGGCGAGGATTGGTTCCATTGTCTTCTTGCGCTCGATGGACTTGATGTTCTTGTCTCGCTTGAGGGTGAGCTTGTATATCTTGACGAGGAGCTTGACGATGCACACGTCTTTAGTAAATTCTTTCTTGAGCTTCATCGTGAAGTGCTTCTTGATGTAGTCGAGCTTGTCAGCCTTGATCGGCGACGGCACGACTTGATTCATGAAGGGCACGTTGCGCCTCAAGTGCTTGAGCTTCACGGAGTTGTTGTAGTTGGCATTCTGCCTCGGCGTCTTGTGCATCTTGATGTTGTCGCACTCGTTCCTCTTGTTCTTGTTGTCGTTGGCGTTGCCGTTCTTGTGCTTCTGCGAAAGCGGCTTGGTTTTGGCGATGTCGATGCTCTTGAGAGTCGGTGTCGTGTAGAGGATTGCGATTTGCTTGACGATCTTGACGCGCGGCACCACGAAGAGTGTAAGATGTCGGTGTACTTGAACCGGAGATGGTGTCGTCAGAGTGTCAACTTGAGCGGCTCCATCTTGATGATGACAAAGTAGAAGAGCGGACCATCATGGTTCAGATATCTTCTTTGAGGGAACTCATAGATGTGTCGAAGTAGTCCCTTGTACGTTGCTCGGATTGTCGTAAGTCGGTGGCGAGGTTGTTGATGCGGTCGCCCAAAGCAAGTTGTTCTTGATGCAAAGCCCGTTGTGCACCAAATAGTTGATTCTTGGTGACGAAGGAAGACATGTCGTCGTCTTGTTCCAAGAAGAGTGGATTGGTAGAAGTACTTGGCCTATCCATCATTCCAAACAAAGATATGTGAGTGGGAGAAAGGTAAGAACCAATATCCAATGTACCTTGACCGATGTTGACAATGGATCAAAGATGACTCCAATGTGTAGCAAGGAAATAGCATAATTGGTACCAATTCTTGTCGGTTCTCACACCTACACAAGTAAAAGCTTATGGTGGAGCTCGGTTAGGAATGGTGGCACAAAATTTGATGCAATTGTAAGTGAGACTCAATAATGTTGGAAAAGATCCACAAATTTGCAAATGCAACAAGTAGACCAATAGCAAGATATGGTACACGGAAACACACACGCAAATAGATAAGATGGGGTTATGCAACCAAGGATGAGCCAAAATGTGGAATTCACCAAGATGCTCGTGTTGCACAACACTAGAGAGACGCTAGCACGATTGCACAATAGGCGGATACGAACTTGTGCACAACCTACTAAGCAAAAATGCAACGAATTTTATCCCAAGTATGCTATATGTATGATGTTCCTATGCTTTGATCCAAGATGATCGAGTATGACAATCTTAATGTTGTATGATGCTATGGTTCTTGCTTATAAGCTCTTTGCTTATCTTTCCTCTTTTGCTTAAAAGCTTGTTTAGCTCTTTGATGTTGGAGCTCTTTTCTCATGCACTGCTTCACGAACCAAGATAGCAATTGTGTATGCGACAACAACTTTGTGACACAAGTGATGATGCCGAGATATGCAACACGGTGATAGTATGTATGCTATGGGAAATATGAACACTAATGTGCACAAGTCACATTGCCGGCAATACTCAAGGGCTAGTCTTGATGGGTAAGTGACGCAAAAGTAAGGCCATGGGGTTATCAATGCAATTGCAGAAGAGTAGGATGATATCACGATACCAAGTTGATGTCCAAGGTTAAGGTGATACCAAAGTGATGTTGATGTAGCCGTTCGTAGTAGTCCTTGGCGAAGGTGAGCGGTGGTGATGTTGATGTTGAACCGTACCTAGATAGCCGAAACACAAAAGGACACGGAAACCACAACTCAAATTCTCAAGGCAAAATTTGGCAAAATTGTCGGGGTTGGAAGCGGGAAGGACTATGGTGGTGCTATGCGGAAGTGGTGGATGTGTGCGGGAATGTATGTGGCACCGGGACAAAATTTGGCGAAAGTTAGGCGGGAAACGGATGGTGGATGGTTAGTGTTGCTGCTAGGGGCCGGATGTTCGGGGTGCCGAATGTCCGGGCTGTTCGGGCCGGATGTCCGGGCTCAGGATCCATGGACGAATTCGAAGAACACCGCGTGGAGAGGTCAAATCCGGGGCAAAATTTGGGCGATTTTGTGGATGGAAATTGGGGAAAAGGTGGGGGAATGCTAGATCTACCTGCAACACACGAAATCCGCGGATCAAATCCAACAAAACTTCATCACACCAACAAATCACAAAAAAAATTGGGGCTATTTTTGTGGGGCAATTTTCGGATTAGGAGGAAAAACAACAAAATCAAGCTAGAAAACAAAGAGAGGGGGCTCCGAAATCGTGATCAACGTGGCTCATGATACCAAGATGATGTAGGGTGGAACCCTAGATGGCCGATCTTTCACGAAAGGAGCGGATCCCAACGATGAACACGAAGAACACTAGGGGGAAAACTAGGGGAAACACAAGAGAAACACTCAACCAACAAGAAATAGATCACACATGCGCTAGATCAATGAACACAAAGGAAGATACATGATGATCCAAGGTCAACAAAGGATGATACAAAGTAACCGGTTCTTCTCCTAGAAGGAGGTCTTGATGGGGCCACCCAAGAGGGGGTCTTGAATCCAAGAGGATCTTCTCCGTAGAGGGGCCGCGGTCACTCTCGAAGAGACGATCCGGTATGGATGTGCGAAGTTCTATCTCACAAATGAGCTAAACCAATGCTAACCCTAACTAGGAGGAGGGGTAGGAGTATATATAGTGCTAGTACAAGTTGGGGGCGAGTTGGAGGGCTACATGGGCCCTTGGCCCATTCACTGTGCGCAGAAAGGCGCCGGATGTCCGGGCTGGGGGCCGGATGTCCGGGGCTTCGCGAGGAGCCGGATGTCCGGGGCTCGGGCCGGATGTCCGGGCTGAAGTGCAAAACTTCTGTAGTCTCTGGTTAGGCGAGGCCGGATTTCCGGGCTGGGGGCTGGATGTCCGGGGCTTCGTGGGAGGCCGGATGTCCGGGCTTGGGGGCCGGATGTCCGGGCCCTGTAGCTTTTCTGTGGCTGGTCTGCTGCTATGTTGGCATGTCTCCAGCGGCCGGATGTCCGGGGCTGGGGGCCGGATGTCCGGGCCCTGGAGCTGTCTTCGTCTCCTTCCAGTGGTTCTCTTCATGGGTCCTCTTGGCTCTTGATGCGACGATGGTAGGTCCATGGGGATGATCATGGGATGCTCCGCATCAATCGCCACCTCCGCTAGGACTGCGTGATGCCTGACCTCCTGAGCCTCCAGAATGCTCCTCAACAGGCGCTGATGTGCGGCGACCGCGCTCGGTAGGCCGAAGGGCATGGGAACATAGTTGTGAGGTGGTCCCTCGCAGCGCCCTACGGTCGAAGGCCATAGGCGCTCCTGGGACGCAACTCGGTTGAGCCCTGGTACGTCGACGCAGAAGCGCAGTCCTCCATGCTCGCCCGGATGTGGGGCCATGGCAGGTAAGCGGTGGCTGCCGCGCATGACTCTGGACTCTTGTAGCTCATGGGTGTTCCTTGCGATGAACTCCTGGGGATTTGGTCTCCTTTGACTTGTACCTTCATGAGGGAAGCATGCTTGAAAGCACCACTCCAAGTGGTGCCCGAGCGCCTCCCCCGCGACCTTTGCAAGGTCGGCGGCTCTCCAAGAGAGAGCCCTTGAGCCCTGCCTGAGGAGGCCCCCCGGCGTGCCTTCCTATGCGTGAGAGGGTGGCGCTCCCTGGTCGGGCGCGAATCTTGACGCGATACCTCTGGAGGTGCCTGCTTCCTTGTGGCTCGGGCCAAGTGAGGTCTTCTTCTTCTTGAGGGTCGCCTCGGGAGGCCTCCCGCTCCTGCGATCTGGGTCTTGATTTCTGCGGCTTGGAACGCATGCTCGAGCGAGCACACTGCATCCCTTTCTTCACAGGGTACGGTGATGACTCCACCGCTTCCTGGCATCTTGAGGACATTGTAACCATGGTGAGTCACTGCCATAAACTTGGCTAGGGCTGGGTACCCAAGGATGGCATTGTACGGCAGGCGGATGTGAGCGACGTCGAAGTCGATGAGCTCGGTGCGGTAGTTGTTGCGTTGCCCGAAGGTGACCGGAAGGCGAACCTGCCCAATTGGAACAGTAGAACCATCGGTGACTCCTAAGAAAGGCTTGGTCGGCTGAAGCTGGTCGTACGGCACTTGGAGATTGTCGAACATCTCGACGAACATGACGTTGAGTCCTGCTCCGCCATGGATGAGGATCCTGGTGACCTGCACGTTGCTGATGACTAGGGAGCAAAGCATCGGGAGGACTCCGGCCGTTGCCGCACACTTGAGCTGGTCCGCGGAACTGAATGTGATCGCTCACAAAGACCACCTGAGAGGGCACGTGGCCTCAAGCTTGGGAAGGACTGCATTCACCTCGCGAGCAAACTGCTTGAAGATGCACTGTGAGGCTAGGGCCTGGGCGCCACCCAAGATGCAAGAAATTGCACGCGGATCTTGGAAGCCCCCAGCCCCATCGTCTTGGTGTTGGTCTTCGTTCCTCCTTGGTGGAGGCGGCAGAGGAGGGAGGCATGCGTTGCCGTGCGGGTGGCCCTCACGAGGCTGGTCCCTCCAGCCTCCCCCGCGAGGCTGATCCTGTCAGTGGTCCTCGCAAGGGCGGTCACGCCATCCCTGGCGAAGGCCACAGTCTTCCCATCGTCCGCCACCTCTTCCTCCTCCTCGGCCATAGCCCCTGTCGTTGCGCTTTGGGCGTCGGCCGATTCGCCCATCTCGCACGGCTCTGAGTTCTTGACATTCGTTGGTGTTGTGGGTGTGGAGGTCATGGTACACGCAGTACCGTCCGCCCTTGGATGACTCAGGCTGGTCCCTGCCTCGCTTGGTGTCCGTTTCAGCTACTAGCACGGCAGCCCCCTTGCGCTTCACGTCTTTGGCCTTGAGCTTCTTTTCTTCCGGGTCGGCTGCCGGGAGATCAAGGAGGCAGAGACGCCCTTCCTCAGCCCTGGCGCACTTGGTTGCCAAGTTGAACAGCTCCAGGGATGTGCACAGGTCTTCATGGATTGCTAGCTCTTCCTTCATCTTGACGTCGTGCACGCCGTCCGAGAAGGCTGAGATGATAGCTTCTTCAGTCACCTTGGGGATCTTGAGGCGAGCGTAGTTGAAGCGCTGGATGTACTTCTGCAGGGTTTCTCCCAGCTGTTGCTTGATGCGGCGCAGGTCGCTCACGGCCGGGGGCCGGTCGCGAGTGCCCTGGAAGTTGGCGATGAAGCGGGTGCGCATCTCGCTCCAGGAGGAGATCGTGCCGGGAGCCAGGTGCGGGCGCCGTCCTTGAGCTACAAGAACTCCGCGGGGTCCGCTGTGCCATCATAGTGGGGAGGGAGGTCAGGCTTGAACTTGCCTGGCCATGTGACGCCGCGCAGCTCAGGGGTGAAGGCGAGGCAGCCCACCATGGCCACCGGCGCCCTTTGCTGGTGTTGGACTTGTTCTTGCGGGTCACCACGCGCCGCCATTGGGAGCAGCGCGAGGTCTCGTCGTGGGGGCGCTGGGGCGCAATCTTTGTGTGCCAGCGCTGGGAGCGCGCGAGCACATTCTCGGGGTCGTGGGATCTCTTGGCAGCTCCCTTCTTGCTGCGCGGGCGCCAGACGTGGAGGGTCCCGCCCTGGGGCTGCACGCCTTGGAGCCAAGGCACCTTCTTGGGTAGGAGGCGGCGGAGGCGCCTCCCGATCCTCGCCCCCTGCACGGGATGGAGGGCGAAGCAGCGAGAGGGACTGCAAGGGGGAGCCCCCTGCGGCACTGACGAGCTCGGTGATGCGGGCGAGCCAGTCCTTGTAGAGGTCGTCGACGGGGCGATAGTGCAGGAGCTCCCGCGCCAAGAGCAACGAGGCGTGCGCATCCATGGATGTGCGACGGGCGTGGGACGACGAGCCAGCTGGAGTCGGCGACGGGGTGGCGGTGCGGCCATCCCGCCACACCGAAGGATGCTGGGACGAGGCCTGCTGCTCGTTCCCCACTGGGCCGGTGGCGGCGTTGGCGGCGGGCGATGGGGAACGACGTGGGGGGCCGTCGACGGGCGCCGTCTGGGCGACGCGGGTGGCGCGAGCAGCTCGGCGCTCGGCGCGAGCCCGGCGAGCGTCATCCATGGACATGACGGAAGATCACACGCGAACAGCGGAAGAAAGATTCCGGTGCACCCCTACCTGGCGCGCCAAATGTCGGATTTCGGGTTCCGGCAGACCCTTGAGGTTCGAACACTGGGGTGCGCGCAGAGATCTCTCCCCTATCGATCTACAACAAGAGACACGAGGTTTATACTGGTCCGGGCCACCGTTGTGGTGTAATACCCTACTCCAGCGTGTGGTGTGGTGGATTGCCTCTGGGTTGATGATGGACAGTAGAAGGGAAGAACAGCCTCTCGAGGGGTGTTCTTGAGCTGGTGCGGTGTGTTCTACTTAGTCTCTACTGGGCTTTCTCTCTCTCTCAGCTAGGGTTCTACCAGATCTCTCCCTCCCTTTCCTCCTTTTTTCTCCCTTGTGGAGGCTAGCTCTATTTATAGAGGCCCTGGGCCTCTCCCCGAATAATTGAGCGGGAAGGGTGCCAACAATTGGCCATTTTGAAGGGGAACATCTGGTACAAGTTATCCTGACCAAAGGTGGTCTTCGGCTGCCAAAAGCACTGGTGATGACGCCGTCTTGGGCTCCACGGTGACCTTCGTCCGGCTGTCCGGCTGGTCTTGGTCTCGTTGCACCGGAATGGTAACCTTTGCCTGATACCTTGGCATGTGCTTGCCCCCTTTGCACCAAAGGGGAAACAAGGACCCCGCGCAGGCCGGCGCCCGCCTAGCCTTGATCGTCACAGCTTGCTCTCTTGAGGAAGCTTCCTGTCGTCCTCCCCGCGAGGCTTGGCCCCTCGCGAGGGTCTTGAGCTTGGGCTGATGAAGACGGGCCGCGCTGGGCCCCCACCCGAGCCACGCCGCAGGCCGCAAGTAGGCAAGTCTGGGGACCCCCGTTCCCAGAACACCGACAACAGCATATTTGCGATATCATGTGGTTCTTTTCAAACCGGAATTCTTCTTAGAGCAGATTCCCTGTAAAAAGCATCTATAAGGCACATGCAGAAAAGTAGAAGTTCAAATTGTCATGTGATATCATAGATAGTACCTCATCCTGGGAACTAGACTAGTGCATAACAAGGTTTTTCCATTCAATGTCTTCTAAATTTAGCACATGAGACTTCACCCGAAATTCATTTATACACTTGCCATCAAAGTGTGATTTCCTCAGGTAACACCGATATTGCTACAATGCTTCCTTGAAAAGTTCAAGAAAGCTTTGCTCGTCATGACTATCCAAATTGACCCTCGCCTACTTACAACAATGCAATGTAAATCATTGATGTGTTTAATCAGCAGAAAACAAGAAAATAATCACCATGAATAATAGCACTTACACGTAAGTGGGACAAGAAGATGTGAAAATGGTGTTTGTCTTCACTATAATCTTCCCATGATGGGAATATATGCACGTAGTCCCTAACAACATTTAAAGCATTGTCTTTTAAACTGGGAATAACTGGAATGGGGTTCCGATCTGTGGGAATTGGCCATCTCTGTAGTTGGGATAGGTCAACAGCCGGTGGACTTGTTGTACTTTTTACTGGAGTGGGATTTTTCTGTGGTACGGCTGGTGCTATGGCAACTGAAATCGGCATACCTTTTGCTGGAGTGAAGGTCCTATGTGGTGGGGCTAGTGGTGTGGCTAGTGAAGTATGGGTACAGTCCACTTGAGTCGGTCCTACGTTTTGTGTCATTGGTTGTACAACCAATATAAGTGGGGTGCTATCTGATTTCTCTGGCACCACCACGTTTTTCCAGGACTTTGCTGGTGCTCCTTCAGGTTCGGCAATCACCCTCTTCCTTTTTGATGTCTGATGCACAAGAACAACATTTGAGTGGAAAAACATGGTATGATGATAGATGGAATATGTATTGATAATGGATGGGCATGGCATCTTGACATATATGATGAGTAAACTAAGCAGATGGTGGTGCAACAAAGGAGAAGAAATGCAAGACAACATATGCAAGATACGCGCAATCAATAAAACCTTGCCAAATTAGTACATGCACCTTGATGGGTGAACAGGACAGGCCATCTGCCTTTGACTCCTCGAGGTCAGAATAGTCATTAGGATCATATTCTGAACAAGAATCTACAGGTGGGGAGCGTATGAGTTTCAATGCATCCAGAATGGCACTCAATGCCTTGGTGCTAATTTTGTAAGTTGTTGCAGTGTTCCACAATATTCTTCTGATGCGCGAATTCTAATATTCACTATAATTATGTATAATATCTGAGAACCATGAAAACATAAATAGTAGTGATTATCTTTGTAATGCAGAGGATATTCTAATATAGGGGTGCCCCTATGAACCCTTGTGTGCTATCACTGGATTCTGATGAGAGAGCTCATGTGTGCTGTAATATGGTGCATGCATTAATATAATCTGGCACAAGTACACAAAAAATAGGCTCCAAAAGTAAGGATAGTTGGCAGATGATAGGTTCATAATATACTGTATAGAGAGTTTATTGCCAAACCATGATAACAAGAGCACACAGCAACTAGGCAGATCATAGTGTACATAAAAGGGGTACACCATAACGATGATATATAAATCGGGAAAGTGGAACTGGCTGGAAAACACGGTGTTGTATTACTGCTAGTAATTGAAATCCTATCAATCATGTACAGGCCAGCTCTATCAGCTGTTGACTACAGATGTCCCTGCTCCCCTTCCTAACAAGGAACATACTATACGTACTAAATATAGAATCACAAAAGAGGAACATGTTAAAGAATAGAAGAGGAAGCATATTCTTGAGGTTCCGCTTCATTGCATACAATGTTGGTTGCCCACTCATGATGAATCACATCGCCAAAAGAAATGCAATTCCATGTTGTCTCTCTATATGTGGCAACATGCATTTGGAAAATCAAGTGGGAGCATAACCTGACCAATTAAATGTGTGTCTGTTAACTAATATCAGTATCATATCCCAATTCGTATTTGAAGAAGTAAGCTTTGGATTTATGATTGGTGTATTGTTTAGATTCAAGAGTGGACTGCTGCTAGTGCGACGCAAAGTAGCTACACAGATCATAGTGTAGATATAACGAGAAAATCGTAAGCATCAGGAGTAAAATCAGCAAAGTGGAACTTGCTGGAATATATGTGCTAGTATTGCCGGTATAGCTAGAAAGGCTTCAGATACCAGCTCTCTTCAACTGAAGGTGCGGTACTGTTAATATCGGTGTAACTCTCAAAAGCGGCACATCTCCCCACATTTCCTTGCTAATCTTATAGGATTCAAGTGGGCAGGCCACTACAATTCCTATTCCTATGTTTACAAAATCCTACGAATCAAAGAGGCCCGAAGAGCTCAAAGTGTCCATCACAACCGACCGTATAGACCTCTACACTACAAATGTCCCTTCTCATCTTCACTACAAGGAACATATTGTACGACTATCATACTCCCTCCGTTCCAAAATATAAGTCTTTGTAGAGATTTCCACTATGGATCACATACAGATGTATACAGATACATTTTAGAGTGTAGATTCACTCATTTTGTTCCATATGTAGTCCATCGTGGAATCTATGCAAAGACTTGTATTTAGGAATGGAGAGAGTACTTATTAAAGAAGAACGGAAGAGGAACATGCTAAAGAAGAGCAAGAAGATTTTGGATAATAAAATGTTCGTTGTGTAGTGCCCACACATGATGAACCAGAGCGCATTAAGAATGCAACTCCCTGTTGTCTCTCTATATGTGGTGCACGTGCTTTTCGAAAGTAAAATAGGAACATTAGCTGACCAATTAAACGTTATCTGTTTTAGTAATATCAGCATCATATCAGATCCATATTTGAGCAAAAAGTTTGGAATTATGAGTGGCACGTTGTTTAGCTTGATGGATTCAGGAGCAGTGCTAAGCAGCTACAATGATGGTACTTAATATAAAGGCATGTCTGCATGCAAGTCGCGTGACTTTTGTCATTTGGGTCAGTCGACCATTTTAGGTGGTTGGATGAAGATCCTACGTGTCCTAACCCTTCTTCTTCCTCATCTCTGATTCTTCCCATACAGAACACCGCACGGGCCACTGGCCAAACCACTGGCCCCGACACCCCCCGCCCTCCCCTGAACCGCCCACAACCGCCTGTGTTCCCCCGCCACCCCCACCCCCACCCCTGCCACCACCCACGTTGAGTTTTCTTCATTCGGCGAGGCCCCACCACCGCCTCCACAACCACCATCCCCACCCGAGCCCCTTCCTTCGCACCGGCGAACTCCGGCGAGCTCACAAAAATCGACTGACCCAATTTTGAAATTTAGTCTACTGTCATTTAACTAGTGTGGAATATAAAAGGGGAAAACCATAAGCATTGCAAGTATAGTGTTGAGCATGCCATGGCGGATGTGAAGGTGCAAACGGGACAAAGGTAACTTCGCAACCAATGTTTGCTTTCAACTAACATGTAAGTGATGGACAAGAAATCAGAGTAAAGCAGTTGCGATCTATTTTATTGTTGCGATAAATAAGTTGAGTAGATATGAAAGAGTACCGCCTCTGGTGCGGCGCCGTGTATGCATCTACTGAGAATTTGACGTTGCTGCGATAGCGATGGCTGTCGGCGGCGTGGAAGCAGATCTAGGAGGGTAGACGGTGGTGACGGTGGTGGCGGAGCGTGGTGAATGACATAGTCGTAGGAGCGGTGCCGGCAAGTTGGACGACGGCGGGGATGAAGCGAGAGGACAGGATGCAAGGATCCTAGTCCGAAGTCGTGGATGAGAGTGGTCGATCTCTTGTAACGGGTGACAGCATCGGGGTATCAGCTCCGGCATGGTGGAGGAGGACGGCGGTGGATGGGGTGGCGGGCGAAGGAGGCTAGGGTGGAGAGGGTGTTTTGGCGCCCGCGGAGTACGAATGGTGAAATGGAGGGAGAGAGGAAGGGGAACCATGTCTTCAGGGCGTGCTTGTCTCAAATTCAAGGAAATTTACAAACTTAGCCCCCATTTAAAATTTCCTACATCACAACAATATTAGTCAGTTGGAGATAGGACGATAATCTCGCATACACCTAATATTTGTTGACGAGAGTTTGTTTTGGCGCCCACCGTGTATGAATTCGGGTGAGAGGCGGTTATGTCATGTTTGAGTGAAATTACAAACCTACCCCTATCGAAACCTATAGAAATCGAGCCGATAGGCTTTGCGTGTCAGGGATAGGCAGTAATTTCCATCTCGCACATTTTGGTTTCGGGCGATTACTGCGACTTTCCCCGCATTGTCCAAATTTTTGTAGAGCAAGAGTGCACGTTTACCGTGCCAACTCAATTCGAATCCAGTTTCTATTCTATTTGTGTTCGGGCAGGATCCATTTTCGATTGGAATAAAATTCTATATACATCATTTTTTATATATACTTTCAAAAGCACAACAAAGAATTCTGCTCCTTTATATGTATAATATGATTTACAAATACAATGATCTCAAAATCATAAGGTTGAATTCAAAAAATTTAAACCAAATTATGTTCTACTAAAATGTATGGATCAGTAATATCTACATATTAAATAACCTAGATGCACATGAATTCATATGAGTATGCATGTTTGATAGATCAATCTTGGTTCGAGTATGAATTACATGTATCATCATCTCGAATTCAAATATTTGAATCCCTTTTATGTTGAATCCTTTAACGCCCATCTCTCTCGCATGCTCCTTCATGTAGCTATCACTCTCTTTTCTCCCGCTCACCCGCACGCTCACTTCATGTTTCTCCTATCTTCGCAAACGTGGTCTCTCGACGTCTCCCTTGAGAAGTGTCACACTCTCCCTATCATTATACATTATACGGTTTTCATTATCTCTCACGTCTCTACCGTCCTCTGGGTACCTAAGCTTTCTTTTTCACTGCCACACACACAGTCTCACTCGTCTTTCACTTTGTCTTTCTCTCTATGGCGTTCTCTCACACACCCTATATGCCTCTAGATATGACTCATACCACTAAAATTACTCTCTCCCGCAGACACAACTTTTTGCGGTCTCCTTTACGTATCCATCCCAGTTATAAACCTGACATTATTCATTTGTTTACAATCAGAAAAACTCCCCCCTCTCTCTCACACACACACACAACTCCAGCTTCCACTCCCCTTCCCGATTACCGTCTCTCTCTCACACACACAAAACTCTCGCTTTCGCACCCCGACTCGTATTTCTCTCACGATCGACTAGCCTCCAGATAGGTTTATACACCCGCACACTCGTGCTTCCACTATCGTGTACATGTCTCTCTCGCGCTCCTTGTATCTATGTAGAATTTTTGTCCCTTCTTGAGACACGCCCTCTCGATCATGCACACACACACTATCGCCTCATTTTAAGCTGATACCTCTCGCACACAAACTCTTTGTGTCTTTGTCACACATGCACTCCGTCCTCCTCCTCTCTCCCTCTCTCTCTCTCTCACACACACACATGGCCTTTTTGCAACAACTAGCAAGATTCCCATGCGTTGCACGAAACATCAAGATGCATTTGTATGAGTAGTTTATCTTGTGGGAGAAAAGGATGAATGAGGGAAGGCCTTATTTGCAAATGTGGAGAGGGGTGTGGGTATCTTTTTGCAAAAATTGCCATAGTTTCCTTCCTATCCATCAGATATTAATCGGACAGCCTATATTGCAGGATGGCAGGCACACCATCATCACCAACTCTGTTTTTTTATCTCTACTCTTATAAAAAGCATAGCCGGTGATGATGGTGTGCCTGCCATCCTACAATATAGGCCGTCCGATCTATATCTAACGGATAGGAAGGAAACTGTGGCAATTTACCCGCACTCCTCTCCACATTTGCAGATAAGGCCTTCCCTCGTTCATCCTTTTCTCCCACAAGATCTTGATGTTCCGTGCAACGCACGGGCATCTTGCTAGTAAGAGTAGAAATTAGAGATATACCATTTCTCAAATCATGGAACCAACAACATTCCTCCCTTATCTCATCAAAACCGCCAAAGGAATATTCTTTGAGTGAAACATAAGATATTTTTAGTGATATACGTATTTCAAAACTAGACTCTTTTTCCTATCAAATCGGTGAATATGTATTAATCTACTTTGATCATGTGGCAACGCATTGGCACATTGCTAGTAGTTATTAGTACTGTATAATTTTTTGGACACCAGACAAACGGTGAAGTACATATACGAAGAGAAGAAGCGCACGGACGCAGTCGGCCTCTCGCTGTCTCGCACACATGAGATTTACGTAAAGGCACTGTTAACAAATAAACCCTAAAACCCTAGGTGCACGATTGCTTCATGCGCGGGTACCGGGTACATGGTGGAGCGCACCTTTGTAGGAATAGTCAGCTCGCTAATAATTTGATCCGTAGGATTTGATGGTCGGGACCACAGGTGAACACCCTGGAGGCGGTGGCTCGCCAGTTGCCACAGATCGAGTAGCCACGTTTAAAATATCATTTTTTTAGCGCGGTAAGTGTTCCGATTTTCAATGGCGCATTATAAGTAAGTAGTTTTTAGAACGATTGGTGTGGAGCGAAAATGGAATTCATAACTACTACCTCCTTGGCGTATGGTTGTATGGGTTTATGTTGCGAGATGTTGAACCTGGTAGTTCTAGGGCAAATACTATGGTTTAGATGTTGGTTTTCAGTAATGAAAATTGGAAGGGGGAAACCCTTCTTTGATAAAAAAAACTACTACCTCCATCTTGGTTTACTAGTCCCCATTGTATTTTGGGTCAAAGTTTGTCCACGAATTTTACTTGTAAAATGTGAATGGAAAACGAGATTTTGTTATACCCAAACAAAAAAGGACTGGAGGGAGTGATTGCTCTGACACGGAAATGATCTCTCATAGCGCAGGCATTGAACTGGCGCGCCGGCCAAGAGGGCCCCACTCGCTGCAGGCCTGGCTGAACATGCCTCCTCGCCGCATGCAACCGGCTTCAGACTGCCCCGCCTGCCTCCATTGAATCCGCGCGTGTGCTAGCAACACGTCCTTCCGCGAGCCGGCCGGCATTTTGGAACACAAAAAATAACCAAAATATAATTAATTACGCATGGTCTTGACTTGTTGTGCTCGCACTGGTAGCAGGAACTAGAGGTTTTTCTTTATTTATAACTCTCCTCGCATTTTTTGGCTTTGAAGTGAATCATGGTTGTGGACATTATCTATGAATGTGAAGATATCTGTGAACATGAGTTTGATGTGGAAGTTGAACTTGGAATGTTCGGCTTGCGCGTGAACTATACCATGTCCAGTGCTTCCTCTATTATTGTTTGGAAACTAATTGTTGTTATTACGTGATCCGGAAAAAAATTATTTTGTGCCACATCAATAGATGCACGGACATCACAATAGGCATGCTGACTGAATAAACATTTGAACCTAGCTATTATGAAGGAAAATTTGTATTGACAACAGTTTTAGATAGAAGGAGACGCCTAGCCTGCTCTGCCTCTGCTAGCTTATTTCTGGCTTCTTCCATCTCTTCTTTGGCTTGGGTGAAGAGAGCATCTAATTGCTCTTTTCACTTCTTCAGGAACTCAGCTACATTCTCATGGGCTGTTGCACGCTTTCTTTCAGCCTTTACTAGAGCCACGAGAATAGGAACAGTTAACGACTCCACCTGGCTTGTGTGTAATCCAGCATCATCTGGGAATTTGCACCTTGTGTCTAATCCAGCATCATTAGGGAACTCGCACCTTATGTGTAATCCAGCCTCATTTTGGAAACATGATCTCGAGGTTGACCATACTTCCCTCCTCGCAGGAACTGCATCCTGACATGAAGTTACTTCTTTTTTAGATCAATACCTAGAGCAACCTAGATCCATTTAGTAGAAGCTAGATAAACAAGACTCGGAGAAGTGAATTCAAAAGGAAAAAAAATATAAAAATAGACTACAAGGTGAGAACACCCACTTCCTACATCAAACTAAAAGCGAAAGCATTAGGACGATTAAGACTCCTCTTATTACACATTGAGGAACACGAGGCTAAGAGAAACAGAAACTAAAACATATACACATCAAAGAACATGAGGCTAAACGAAAGTAATTGAAAGGGTGCTACTTACCAAAGCTCGTTTTACAGGTTTGGTGCAGCTCCAATTTAACTTGCCATGCTCCTTGAAGATGTCCCCAATATCCCTTGTTTGGTCTTCATTCCTCCTCTGCATGTTCACACTCATGGTTTTAAAATCTCAACATGGCAAGAAAAATATACTACTAGTAACACTCACGCATATTGTGGGCAACATTAAAGCACCCGTCTGCCATGTTAGAGCATCTCCAACAGAAGCGCAACACGCATCGCTTTAAAAAAGCATTTACAGCGCCGGAATAGCTAGTTTTTGCAGGCCTAGAGTGCTGAGATCAGAAGTAGAGATAGAGAGTAGAGACTACAGAGTAGAGACATAGATAGTTATCAGCATAGATAGATAAAGAAGTAGATAGTTCAACTACTCCACGTCATCTGACTCCTCCTTGGTGATGTCCTCCTCCGACATCTCAATGTAGGCGTGAAGATACCGATCATCGTCGGATTCCCAGGGCGACGCTGCTCCTAGCCTCATGTTGAATTGAGTGTCTGCTTTTCACGTACGCTTATCCTCGCGATAGGCGGCTCGCTCCGCCCTCCTCTTCTCCCTCTCCGCCCTCCTTTGTGCGTAGAACTCGCGCTCGTTGATGATGTCCGGCGGGAAGCGTTGGCGCCACAGCGCCATGGCTTCCTCGTCCATCTCAGTGATGCTGAGACGGTGCTCCCGCCTCCGGTTGTCGCAACGATCATCATCGGTGATAAGCCGCGGCAGAGGCGCGAGCTCCTACGCCCGCTCCCGTGTCGGCCCGTTGGGGAAGTTCAATGTTCTATGAGGCCACCAAAGGCGCCACGCCGCCATGTTGTACATGCGGGTGGCCTCGTTGGCGGTGTCGAAATTGCCGAGGCCGAGGCGCATCTCGCGGAACCGGATCTCGGTGGAGAAGCCGCCGGAGGGGTGCGCGCGGACGCCGCGATATCCCCAAGTTTCCCGGTGACGCGGCGGCATGGTGGCGTGGCGGCGGCGAGGCGGGAAAGAGCAGGGAGAGAGCGGTGGCGAGGCGCAGAGCGGGGAGAGAGCGGTGGCGAGGCACAGAGCGGGGAGAGAGCGGTGGCAAGGCATAGAGCGGTGGGAGGTCGTTGGATTTTATAAAGCGCGTCGAACGCCGCGTGCCAAAACTAGCGCACACCGTCCGCTTTTCCCGTGCGCGCATGATCCTTTCCCGACATCCCTGCTATCTCTACTCTCTTCTCTATAGTTATATTTATTTAATATTTAATATTTATCTCTACTTATCTACTCTTTAAAAAAATAGAGTTGGTGATGATGGTGTGTCTGCCATCCTGCAATATAGGCCGTCCGATTTATATCCGATGGATAGGAAGGAAACTATGGCAATTTTGCAGAAAGATACCCACACCCCTCTGCAGATTTGCAAATAAGGCCTTCCCTTGTTCATCCTTTTCTCCCACAAGATAAAATACTCATACAAATGCATCTTGATGTTTTGTGCAACGCATGGGCATCTTGCTAGTTCTAAAAAACTTTCCATCATTTGCCACACTACTGGTTGCAGATGAAGAAATTACCCAAGCATAGCGCGATACAGGAGTGACGCACAATTACAAAGTGATATTCTATTGGACAATGGAGCCTATAACCAATTACTTTTATGGAACAATAACAACCAGGAAATTTGAAGGGTAGGTATGAACAAAATTGGAACTACACATTTACTGCTAAGAGATTCAATACATGCATCACCAATCGAGGAGGAGTATGACGGTCGCGATAGCCTCTATGCATCATGGTCGGCAACAGGAGTCAGTTCATTGTCCATGATGGTGGTGCTTTTGCGCTTGGCATCGGCTTCCGGGAAACAGATCTGGGACCATGGAAGACGGTGCCGGGGAAGAGGCTCCGTGTACGACGATGACGGTGGACCGGCTCCAGTGTGGCGTACGAGGTCGTAGATGAGGCAGATATACTGTGGTGGACGAGTGCGCCGATGTAGAAGGGGAGGTGCACGAAGGCTGCGGTGCCATGGAGAAGTCTATTTTGCAGTGGGGATAGAAAATGGGGAGTATTCAGGTGTACTACTCTGGGTGCCGGGGTGGGGTTGGCTGGGTAGGGTGAACCTGAAGTTACGAAAACAACCCCCTACCAAGCATCATCCGTAGGCCTGTTCCTAAGGCTATGATGGTAACCTTGCACTGCTCGAATCAGGGTCGCGGGAGATTTTCCTGCCGACCACAAAATTTTGTGACACTGAACTCCCCGCGTGGCGTGTTGGGTGATTGGGCTAAGCAACTAGCGACTGGTACTAGTAGTACTAGTAACTACTAGTACTCCCTCCATTTTATTAACTCTGCATATTAGGTTTGACCGAAGTTAAACTTCCTAAAGTTTGACCAAGTTTATAGAAAAATATAAACATTTACCATAACAAATATGTATGATGTGAAAGTACATTCAATAATGAATCTAATGGTATTTATTTGTTATTGTATATGTTAATATTTTTTGTTATAAACTTTCTGAGAGTTTACAAAACTTGACTTTGACCAATGCTAATGCACGGACTTAAATAAAAACAGAGGGAGTACGCACTTGTTTTCTTAGTTTGTAGTGAATTAATCATTTGTAGTAACTGTGAAATAAATATATTAGGCTATTGACTTCGAATGTAATGGTCTATACAATTCAATAGTTACAATCATTGTTGAATTCCAACATGTATACGAGGTCTATAGTACTTCACAATATGCTCAAACTCACATAATCCCAGTCAAATTAGAATCTAAATGCATTTCATAGTTATTACTTTGTAGGATGCAACAAAACCAACCATAACTCTATATCATCCATTATAAAAGCAACATTTTGAACACATCCCAATGTGTGCATGAAACATGTAGAGAGAGCTTGCGAAGACAGAGCAGATAGGGCGGGAAAGATTGTATGTATGTGGAGGAGAGAGTAGGAGACAAACCTAACGATAGAAAGAGAGAGAGAAAGAGAGAGGAAGAAGTTATATCTATGAGAAAGATGGAGATCTGTAATATACGTGAGATGCGTGTGCATCCGGATTCTATACACGTGGAAGGAGAAGAGACAAAAGGTTTGATGAGAGAGCTGGAAAAACATGGAAAAGTGGGGAAGGGTCTCGTGGGTTGAGGGATTGATAATTTTGTGCGGGAGAGAGAGGGTGGGGGAGGAGTCAGTCAGCCGTCGTCACATCATCCTGCTTCCAAATGGCCCCACATTCTCTAGTGTAGTGTGGTCGCCGTCTTCAATCTCCTCGATGCCCTCTTCGAAGATTGAGGTGTTATGCATGCTGGGGTGCAGAAAAGCACAAGAGAGAGTGGTCACCATATAACCTTGGATGGGGATGAATTGTCTGCTCAAGGGAGGGGGAGTGTGTGTGCGGTGTGTGTGTGTGTGTGTCAGATATTGAGAGAAATCAAACCTATGGAGAGAAATGTGTGTGTATGTGACGGAAAGCTACATGCTAAATAGGTTTTTCACGAAGAGATTGTGCGTGCGAGATAGAGAGCGATGTGTGGGCCTTGAGGTGGGAAGGGGACGGTGAGGGTGTCAAAATGTGTGCGTTGATGCATGTGTTACATGCGATCGTGCGAGGGATGGACGAATCGAGAGAGATGGTTGTTGTGTTACAGATGCTCCTCTCTCTCTCACACACACACAAGTACAAATAGAAGAACGTTCTCTCATGTATGCACAACGTATCGGCATCCGTCTATGTCTCACTCATGCATGATCATTTGCACATTCACACCTCTCTATGTATCTATCACACGCACACCATCTCCACATTGCCCTTCCGCCACAACACACATATGGACACATACACACATTCTCTCTCAGTCACACACACAAAATCAGTATTGAAAAAAACTAGGGCGCACCTAAAACGTCCAAATCCAAATAAACACGAACTAGAGCTAAATCCAAATAGATGGAAATATTGTAGCGTCAAGAACTTTTCCAGGAAAAAAAGTTGAGTAATATTCGGGGATTGTTTTCACACACACACAAAAAGGTTCAGTGGATGTCCTTCGAGCGCGACACAATGATGCACCGTTCGATCGACCGCGCGGCCGCAATTCACGTGCTTGCACAGGATTCTGTATCATGGCTGTGGTAACTAATATAAGTGCTGCCTCAGTCTAATGTTTACGTGTACTAGTACGGTTTTTTTAAGTTTGACCAACCCTATATAAAACTAAACTAAGCTCCCATACGCGCACTCATCAATAAGCCACCGCCGCCGTTTCCCGCACATCACCGCCGTGTCGCCGCCATCCCTATGCCATGAAGCTGAAAGCACGCCCGCTCACATCGCCTGAAGTCCCTCCTCGCGATGCCGCCACACTGCCAAGCACGCGAGTAGCTGGTTTGAGCCGCGTCTATGCACGCAACATACGAAGAGGAGGACGAGCGCGTGCTCCAGCACGCCGGCGAGGAGTAACTAGCATGTCATTGTCGTCTCCGCCCGCGCGAAGGAGATGCGTATGGTGGTTGTCGCGGCGGAAGCCGTTCGCGCCCGCGCCGAGCCCGCAAACCGGGTGCGGACGCGGAATCTACCTTCGAGACCTTGAATGCCATGTGGATCCTGCAATCTAAAGGAGCAATTTGGGTCAGTCGACTCTTGTGAGACGTTGGATGAAACATGTATGGCTAGAAGGGCTTCTTCAACCTCTGAAATTGAGGCACTGTTCATCTTTTGTCTCAGGCATCGAGCCGCCAGCCCGCCACACGCCTAACCGCCTACCGCCGTCGCCCTCCCTTGAACCGCCTGCCACCGCCATGCTCCCCCCACCCCGTCATCTGTTTAACCCCGGGCACGATCCATTTTTCCGGCGAACTGCATTCCACACCCAACACTCATAAGATAGATCATGGGCACCCTGCCACCCTAATATAGATACTGGGGTAGCTTCTCTGTCATCTTCTTCCTTCGCTCCGTCGAACTTCTTTCACAAATCGACTGACCAAATTATACTACTAGTACAAACGTATTAAGTATAGTAGGAACATGAAGATACGAGCAGTAGTACCAACTACAAGAAGAACAGTAGTAAGACATAGTACTAGTACTACTGTAAAAGGAAAAGTTTGGAAACCTTGTGTATCCATACACATTTTGTAAGTACGTGCATATTGTACGTGACCATAAATTTAACTAATGAAATGTTTGTGCATGTCACATGCACTAACATTTTATCAGTTAAATCTTTGGTCAAAATTTAGCACAAATTACAATGGTGATGAATAAACCAAGACGAAGGTACTAGTAGTAGTTTAGAAGCCCAACTAAATGAGTGAGGCGCCTTAATGTTACTCTCCATTGTGACTAGTCTTATGGGAAAAGCTGGGGAAGAGACGGCTTGTTTTTTAAGCTGCCAAAAGAACTGGCCCTAGGAGTAGTAGCTAGGGATACTAGGAGTAGTAGCTAGGGATTGAGTGTGCGAGATGAACTGGAGAAAGTAAATGCAGAGAGATGAAATGCAAAAAAGACGAAGGTATGTGATTGTTGCTTGTCCATTGATTTTACCAGGCCAGTTATTACTGGGAGTGGTTGGGTTTTGTGATATGACGGCTTTACTGCCACGCCACGAGCGGGGTGAGACTCCCATGCAGCGCCTCCCTCTACACTAGTACTACATCGGTCGTGGTTTATTAGTCCCCCATTGAATTTGACTGAAGATTTAACTGACAAAATGTTAGTGCATGTCAACAAAACTATATCGTTGGATTCATATTTGAACATAGTTTTCAATGATATAATTTTAGGTGACATGCATGAGCATTTATCGCACTATATATAATGTTAGTTAAATTTTTGGTCATACTAATCTATAGTAAGGTGCCCGTGCGTTGCACGGAACAGTGAAATGCATTGATTAGGGAGTTGTTTATTTTGACAATGGATGTGGGGGTCATCTCATGTGTAATGGGTATCGATAGGTTTCTACGGATATTATTTCATCTCTAGAGCTCACAAACATCCGGGTGAAATAGATGAAAAAGTATCATTTGCAAACAAAAGCGTTCAATTGTTCAACCTGCATCCAAAACTTGTGAAGAAATAACACTTATTATGCTTTGCAAGAAATGATCTTTAAGAATTAGTTTTGAGTATCGATTGTTATACATGTTGGCAAGAGATGACATGGAACTTTCTTATAGTCAACAGTTGGCTATACTATTAAGTATTAACCATGCTCTTATACACCTAGATGGAGGGATTAAATCAGGATGATTTGGAAGGGGGCAGAGGAGATGTAAGAAATGGTTCATCATAAGTCTTTCACCAGTATTGTAGTAAAAATTCTCAGTTAATCTCATAAATGCCAAGCAAGAACTCTAATGGAGCAAAAGCATACATGGAAGATTCTAGACTAAACCATAAATGGATAAACTTTTATTCAAGCGTGATACTCTAATAGAGCAAGATCACGCATGGAAGGTTCTATACTATATAAATAAGAAGTCTCCACATGCTTAGACAGCGGATTACAATGAACAAAGACTAATGATCATCATTTAACTTGGTAATGCATATGCCCATGTGAACCTCCTTGGAGTCCCCGTGCACCATGTTGGGGGGGATATCATACCATGTGTCTTCCATGTCCACATCGGCGGGAAGGTCCCAGCTCGGCACAGTCCTAGTTAGCGTCATGGAGCCGCTGTGGGCGCCCACGTACCTCTGAGGGGCAGTAACAGTGAGCACGCACCCATACATCAGCCTCATCTCAGTGTTAGCGTCAGCGGCGTCACCCCTGACGCACACTACAGAGACGGGGCGGCGGCCTGCGTGGGCCTCGCTGGTGCCCACGATCAAGAGGAAGACGCTGTCGTCCTCCTCTGAGACTAGCATGCGGCGGTGACACTCCAGCGATTCCGGCACGATGAACAAGTAGCACGTCTCGTACTTGATGTTCGTCGCCAAGGGCCAGTAGTGTTCGACGGACGCCTGCGTGAGGTGATGCATGAGGTCCGCCGGTGAGCCCCAAAACGGATCGGGCACTCATAGCAGTAGACAAAAGGGTTCCTTGGAGGCATCGACCAGGCCGTCCATGAAACGGGAGTGGCTGTAGGGGACGTTGCTCTAGTTGAATATATGAGCAAGTTACTATGAGATTTAGTCTGAATAAGCACAAAATAAATCATGACGGCTATAACAGAGATTAAACTAATCATGTGGACTAGCATAGTAGATGAACAGATCGAATCTAGGACACAGACTACAAACATGAATTCTACCATGATTTCGAACATGAAGGACAGAAACACATACGCTGCAACGGGAGCGGCACCGTTGGCGTTGAGGTTGTCGCCCATGTCATTGAGGAAGAGGTTTCTGAGGTTGGGGAAGAAGTCGTCGTCGGTGAAGTCATCGCTATCAGCAGTCATGCGAGTGTGCTCCCCAAATTTCAACAGCGCCCACCGAATGGAGCGCAGGAGGGAGTGACTGTAGGGGACGTTGCGGCCGTCGAATGGAGCGCAGGATTAGCACACGAAGCAGTAGATGGTGCTCCTCCCTAGTCTCTATCTCTACTCTTATCTCTATCTCTACTACTCTTCTTTCTTTTTTATAATATATACTAGTAGCTATCAAATCGAATAGTTCTGCGCCGGCCGCTGCATGCCCGGCTGAACACGCCTCCTCGTCTCCATCAAACGCCTCTGTTAAACCCGCATGCAAACCGAGAAACCTACTTGGGCCCGTGGGAGGAAATTTGCTGGTTGTCGTTGGAGAATTATAGTCATGTCCAATCCATTTGAGTTAATTGCGTGTATGATTCTACCTCTATAAAAATTTAATTGCATCCTTAATCCTGTACTATTCTAAGTACTCTGTGGGTTCCACTGTCAGTACAGTGTACATGACTTGCAGGCTGGCTACAGATTCGTACAGTGGGTTCCACTCCCAGTATAGTAGCGAAGGAAACAAATACATCCTTAATCTTGTATTCTAAGTACTTTGTGGGTTCCACTCCCAGTACAGTATCAAAATAAGTATATATTAAAAAAATAAAAAGCTACATTTTAGGACAGAATCCAAACTCAGGTCATCGCGCTGCAAGCATCCGGCCAGACCAGTACACCAGGTGTTCATTGTGGACGATGCAAGAGATAAACCTTTATAGCAATGAGCTCGTCCGTTGCAAGAGATCCAAAGTAGAATAATACATATTCACATATTTGAAAGAAAATAGTTTAGTTTTGATATACATATCACTAAAAATAACTTATGTTTCACTCCAAATATATTCTTTGGGCTGTTTTGATGAGGTAAGGGAGGAATGTGGTTGGTTTCAAGATACTAAGTGGTTTTGTGTAAACTGGAGCAGAGAAGTGGGAATTGTTGCAAAAGTCCACAACTTACATCACAACTGTTAGATGCAGATCTAATGGTCAGAAATGGCAGATGGCAGACACACCATCATCACCAACTAAGTCTTTTATAGGAGTAGGAGTAGAGAAAAAACCGAGTTAGTGAAGATGGTGTGTCTGCCATCTTATAATATAGACCGTCCGATCTATATCTAACAGATAGTAAGCAAACTATGACAATTTTACAAAAGATACCCACACCTCTCTCCCCATTTACAGATAAGGCCTTTCCTCGTTCATCCTTATCTCATACAACCTCATTGTGAGCAATTAAAAAAGGAAGTCTCTGGAACAATCTGGCATGGTGGCCGCTGCCGGCACCATCCATCCCCATGCCTCCGCCCAGTCCGACCACCAGTCGCCACCACGCCCCACTCATCCTCACCTTATCTCTCATCTTTCTCGAGATATCATTTTTTGATGAAATGGTTGAGATACCATTTTTCTGATAAAATTCTCGAGATATCATTAGTTTTTACACATGGGATTACTCCTGCATGGGTCAATCACAATAGGTGTTTTGTAAAAAAATGCATCTTCATGTTTCATGCAATGCACGGGCATCTTGCTAGTTTTTATGCATATAATTCCAAACACCACGTAGACATGGTCTTTGACCATTTTACAACTATGTTAGTATCATTGTTAGTGGTCAGCCGGTGCAAGTTATAGCCCCAGGTGTTTTAACCCTTTTTTAGTAATGATATCTGGCGATTGTTTGCCACGAGCTCAATCCTGGCGAATCCCACGTAACCGTCAGATTTCCATCCGACGGTGGCATGTTTTTAAGCCATCGTATTTGACAAAACTGCCACCCTTACACTCGTACTATAACTGCGTCATGGGTGTTTGCAACTGCCATGTCTCCCAGTGAACGTTTGCTGGGGATTGGAGTTAGCACCAATGGCGGTTCGTAGTCGTTCCACGCTCGGGCATTGAAGTTTGTAACTATTTTAGATTAGAATATACTACTCCTCCGGTGCTACTAGTAGAGCAGAGTCCTACTCCACTACTACTCTACTCAAGTAAGTTAGGGCTTAGGAGTAGGTACTGTCGGGAGTACCAGTACTGTGATCACTCAAGCAAGTTGTCTGGCATCGATATGACCCTACGCTGCTGGTATGTGTCTCGCAAGTGAAGCGGCGTGCTGTAGTCATCATCACATGTCCACTTCCCGCAGCACATATTCGCTTCTCCATCTTTGTCCGCACATAATCGTCCAATCTTCCATCCCCTCTAAGGCACCTCCCCCCCTCTTCCGAAACCCAAGCACTAACAATGGAAGAACCGAGCAGCCTCCGCCGAAAGGGTGGCTGGAATTCACATCCCACCGAGGTAATCAAGCTCATTGTTTCACGTGTGGACAATCTCAGTACCATGCCGCTCGCCGCGTGCTCGTCGGGGCTGTAACATTTACTCAAAGCCCTTAGGCCGGAGCTTTTTAAGCTAGCTCCTTGCTTGCTGATGCTGCCTGGTCTTCAGAAATGGCATGTCATGCAGCATAACGATCATAGGGTGGCGAGCATCAACCCCCTTGACTACGATCCGATTCCTGCCACCCTCAACTACATTAACGATATGTACTGGGTCGGCATGAACACGTCTTGGATGGTGCTCGTGACGATCGCGGCAGCTGGATGCTTGTGGAGGTCTACACCCGGTGATTGATCCCCCTTCCTTCGATTAACACTGCACTGCTTTGGCACCGCAACCTAGAATACTCGGAATCTTATAGTAGCCAACATGATACCAAGTTTGATTTGCTCAAGGTTGTAATCTGCCAAGTGCCCACAAGATCTACGAATTATAAAGACTTCAGGCTAATTGCGTTCTTCAACCGCGGTCTCGCCTATCTGACAAATCACTGCGGTAAGTGAATAAATCTGCATGTCCATCGTAGGATCATACATCCTCCATGGTTCTCTGATTCCATTGAACACAAGAGCTTGATTTACGCTGTCGACTCCTTCTATGGCTGGACGTATTGATGGCCTACTCCAGTCATCGCTACAAACGGCTATTACAGTAGTATGTTACTTTCCTATGATATCATGCTGGCTTGATTACATTACTGTCAACATTTACTGAAAAAATATTCATGCTCATAACATGTCGTTCTTAAGATTGACTACATTAAGAGCCCTTTTTTATTTGACTCCAACTTGATAAGATGTTGTAAGCCGCTTGGTGTCCCTACCCTTCATAATCCTAGAACCTTTCAAAGAAAAGCGGCATGGAAGTTGCAGGTGGTTCCTGGATCGATCAGACGATGGCGAACGATTGATGATCGTTCGCACGTACCGGGCGTGTTGTTTCGCAGAATACAATCACAGTCACTACAAGGTCTTTGAGCAGGTTCCCAGCTTCTCCGGTCCTTCAGGAATATTTGACTGGAGGCTGGTAAGTAGACTTGGTACGCGCTTCTCGGACTGAATTATCCGATTAACTAGGAGATAACCGACGGCAAGGATCATGATGGCATCTCAGTTTTGTTCATTAGCCAAAACTGTGTGTACACAACGTACCATGCGTCTCTGCATGCACCATACCCTGGTATGTGCCACCACGCTCTACAACCCAAAGTAGGACAGAGGGTCGCAAGTATCAGACTTTGACCTGCTGACTGGAGTTTCCCCCGTCAGACACCCATCCGGTTCAGGCCGTCAGCCAATCTCCACAGCTTAATAAATAGTAACGTCTAACTGAGCCAGTTAGTTAGATGCGTACACTTGGTGTAGTAGGATCTTTATTTAGTTTGATGCATACACTTGTTCTTTTTTGGTAGCACTTTTGTAATGATGGCTGATGTTTGGTTTGGAAGAGAGAGATCCATCTTTACTCTTCTGGCCTACTTCTTGCTTCTGTTGCACCCCCATCCTTGGTTGTTCCTGCTGCTGTTTTCAATGTACAATCAGTAGTGTATTTATTCTGTTGGTTGAATAAATGTGTTGTTAGAACGACAAACATAATGTTTTGTAAGTCGTTGCACGGTCCGATCCTTTAGTGCCCCGTACCGTACGTAGCGCATACTATTTTTGGTATGGAACACATTTTCCACTTGTTGATAACATGCAGCCCACTAATGAAGGCCCAATAGAGGAGCCCATAATTAACTGGAAGGGAGGCTCTCACATGAATCTAGCCCAGGTACATGCTCATGGTCCCCTAAACATAAATAAGTAAATAAATAAATAAAACTAAATGCTCATGCACCAGTTCTTTAAATTCACGATTTAATAGGAGGATATTATTTCCTATGATAGTGTCGTTACATTCAGTCGATATTCTTCTTAGGCAAAGATAGCGACCAGTCTTCTTTCTCCCACCATTTTCTTCCTGCAAACAGTGGACCCATGCAAATCATAGTCAACGTCATAAATACTTCAGGTCCATTTTTATTTTTCAATAAGAATGTCCAACCCAGCCCAGCACATTGGTGACAGCACTTTATCCTCCGCCTTGGTGCGCTCGCCGCGGCACCGCCGTCCGGCCCTGTAAACATAGTGAATTGGGAGAGGACTGTAGTTGTCAGTATGACACTACGGACCCACCAGGTCCACTCCCAAACACAAGCAAGCGCCTCTTTTACTACTCGGATGCACCCCTCGTTTTTTACTCTAATCCACCCTGCTGATATCTAGGACCCACATCATTTTTAACGTATAGTCAATTAACGACAGAATTGCACAACT